>NC_092214.1:18035522-18169729 GCF_043381705.1 Parasteatoda tepidariorum | reverse complement strand
TTTTGAATTTGTTATTATCTCTGCAACACCTTGTTTCTTTGAAAAAATTATAAGGTGAGTGTTTGTATTTATATGTTTGAAGTGGAATTAATTGCATGTAACAGTTTTATTTTTCTGACTGTGAAACAGAGAATTCAAAATATAGTTATTGAAGTTACGTTTTATTATTTTTTTAAGCATCATAGCATAATAAAGTACTGAGATGAGGGGGTGTTTATTCACTGGATCACCAAACGATGAAAAACCAGTGAAGGAACAAGTGTTCCTTTACTGTTTTTTTTTCTAAGTCAATGAAAATAAAAGATAAACTTCAATTTTCTTGTACATTTAGTGATGTTCCACATCAAAAGTATGTTAAAAATACGAAAAACAACTTCTGACCAGTGAGAGAAACAGGCATGTTCCTTTACTGGGCATAGATTTCCCAGTGAATGAGCAGTATGTGTTAATATGTTGACACTTTAATTTTCAATTCATGATTACAAAAAAAGGTAAACATTTTCCAAGTATTTATATGTTATAATTTCAAGAATAGGCTTGTTTTTGAATATTTTTATGGCCTATAAATTCATAAAGAGCATTAAAAAATAACCAAAATTAAGTGTTCCTTTACTGGGTATTCATTCACTGGTAAGAGCTGTTCCTTCACTTGGTCTTCTTACTACTTGTTATTTGAGCCTCCAAAACTTTAAAACAGTATTATGTAAGTTCTCTACAATTTTTTTACATAATTTGCAATTAGTAAAAAATATTTTGACACTGTCATTTAACTAAAATTACGAATTTTGAAAAAAATATGGCTTTTTAAAAGGCAAGCGAAGCTTAAGTATTCCTTCCCTGGTTAGTTTACCCTATATTTTTAAAATTCTTTTCAAAATCGAAATCATTATAATATGTAAGACAAAAAGAAACAAAAACATTATAAAATAAACTTTGCTAATTCAATTTATAAGTAAATCACAAAAATGGGATTAAAATCACCCCTAAACAGCGTTTGTATGAAACTGAAAAATGTTCCTAACGTAAATTATTTAACAAGAACTCTAAAAATACATATTAGAGATGGTAATCATGGAAAACCTTAACTTTAAAAAAATAACCAAGAATGTCATGATTGAACACTTAGGTTAATAAGTTTTTTCTTTATTTTTTTTAAAAATGCAGCATTAAATTTTATAAACAGAGTAATTTCATACATGGAAATTTTTAAAAATTTCTCTTATATAGTTAAGAACTATATAAAAAATATTTTTTGAAATTTTAGGAGCTGATGTAACAGAAAATGATGGAATTTATACTGGATATTTCACACATTTCAATGGAAATGGTCGATATGCTGTGATAGCTAGGATTTCCAATGATGGTCAAGCGAAACTTAAGCAAGGCATTTTATCCTCTGGTTCACCACCAATTCCTGTACTTAAAGGTAACATTTTAGATTTATATAGGTTTCGGCAGAATTAAGATTAGCTATATATATATANATATGGCAACCACGCTCAAGAAGTTCTGGTTTTCAATATTATAGTTCTTATTATGGATATCACCACAAAACAATATATATGTATATATATATATATATATATATGTAAATACACACGCACGCACGCACACATTTCAAGCTAAACTCTGATGTTCCATATACTTAGGCTATTAGGGGTACTAGAGTGTTTTTACGGGTAGAGTCTACAATTTATTGACTGTTGGGAAAAAGGGTCCATTCCCAACAACGAAACATGGTTAAACATTTTATGCTTTTTAACAACTATTATTAGTATCAAAACTTGCTCACTACTTTTTCATTCCCTTCCTCTTATTCTTTTATAAACTGAATGGGTGTGATGGCGTTACCGCGAAGTCATGGGGTTCGATCTTCAGTGGCGTCTTGTCATCATTAGATTGATGGCTACCAGCTTGCGTGGGTAGTCTAGATGACCTGTGCATAATTTTGACCACGTTACCACAGCCATGCATTTGGTCTCGATGTTGTGGGGACTTTTTGGTTTCTGATATAATTTTACGGACAGTGTCAATTTTTTTCCTAAGGTGATTTTTTAGTAATTTTATGTACAGTGTCTGTTCTTTTAAAAAAGATCTTTCGCATAATAATTGTTATTTTACGGGCAATGCTGCTTATTATACAGGCTGATCCAATATTTGCTACGATGCAAATTTACGGGTAATTCGTAATTTAGGGGCTTAATATTCTTTTACTGGCTTTGCAACGAATTCTGATGTTAGTTTTTGTCCGTAATTTCCTGTTTGTTTGTTTTCTTAAATTGCATCCCATTTAAAACAATCCGACTTTCAGTCCCATTTTCAGTTCATTTTTGTTCACTTACAATTTTTTTTTTCATAAAGCAATTTTTAGTTTTACAAAAAAAAAAAAAAAAAAAAAAAAAAAAAACGAGTGTATTTAAAATTTATTATTCCTTTAAAATAATTAAGGAATAATTTAAATTTTTTTTGTAGTTCAATTTATTAAAAAGATAAGTCAATTTATAAAAAGATAAGTAAAAAGATTTTTTTACGTAAGAACAATTAAATACAAAACGAGAAAAATTAAACATGGTTATGTTAGAAAAAAAGATTTTTTTTCATATCTTTACCTGCTTAAAATTTTGTAAAAATAAAATGCCATTAAAATAAATTTGAACTTAAACCAGAAAAAAATAATTTTTTAGTAGATCAACTCAAATTCCAGAGTTCTTGTTAGCTTTTTTAGTTAAAATATTTTTGAAACATTTCCATGTTTTGGAAAATCAAAATTAACATCACATTTTGAAGAAAAATTAAAAAATTTTTTCAAACCACCCTTTCTGCTAATTATACCGTATTAATTAATGAATTTCGATTTTAAATATGGAAAAATTCGATCTGAATTTAGATCTGATTTAGATCTGAATTAATATTTTAAGAAAAGAAAAAAACGAAGTTAAGCTTTATGATTGCTTAATTCACGAGCTGTTGAACCAAGTGAGCAAATTTTTAAATTTTATAATTTTTGCTTTTTATAATTTGCCATTTTGTTTTTACTACAAGTAAAAACTAAGTTCTATGCAAATCATTAATAGTTTTCTATATCATTAAAAGTATCTGTTAAAAATTCCCTTAAGTCTGCAAATTAATCATGAATTGGCTTGCAGTCGGAAAGAAAGACAACGAGAAAAAATTCAATTCTGTGTTCGTTTATAAATAGCGCCAATATTTTTTTCAACCTCAAATTCGCAGCTGAAACTAAAATTAAAAATTGATCAATGATTGGTAAACAGTCTAAAAGCAATAAAACAGAAAATGCATTCTATTATAAATTAGTAAAAACTGAAATTCTTAAAAACTCTAGTTATTGAGTGAAATTAAATTTTTGTATTCACTTTTGCAAACTGCAATACATTTTTTTAACTGCAATAATTCTTGAATTTAAAGCTAAAAGTAAAAAGCAGTTGAAATGAAATTAAAAAGTAGCTTGAAAGAAGAAAATGGTGTAATTAACAAAAATCAAGGATTGTGAAAAATGAAAGCTTTTTGCCGGTTTAATGCCGCTATTTTTTTCCCGGGGCAATAGAACTCAGCCATAGTTAAAACTTCATTTGAAAAAATACTAATAACTGTTAAAAAATATTGTGTTAGAAAACTTTGTGCGCACTTCTTTTTGTTTTGCAATTGACTGTAATTTTTTTTAAAGAGAATCTCATTTAGAGATTTAAAGCTAAAACTTGTAGCAAATTGGGAATCAGCAAGCAGTCTTAATAAGATAAAACCTAATTTTGTGGAGAAAAATTCCGAAATTGTCTAAAACTTTTATAAAAATAAAGGTATTTCAACTTTTAACATTTTAACTTTTATAAAAATAAAGATATTGCACCAAAAAAGAAGAAAAAAAAATCCAAATTACAAAAAAATCGACATATTTATTTAAACTCAATAATAATTATTTTTATAAATTTTTTATTAGGATCTTCTACAGATGAATCTCCACCCTTAAATGAATTTGCTCCAGAAAATTTTGAGCTGGTACCGAAAAATGAGAGCAAACGAGAAAAAGAGCTCAACGCAATTCCTGCCAATAATTTCGATCGATCTTCGAACCCAGGAGCCTTTCGTTTAGAGTCTTGGACACAAGATGCAGGGGATCTTATCCCTCCTGGAGACATTTCTGATTTATCAGTAGTTAATGTCGAGACACTATATGATGAACATAGAGTAACACTTCATTTCACTACTCCCGGAGATGATATAGACGTCGGTCAAGGTAAATATAGAAAAACTTAAAAACCTTAAGTATCAGTATATCCTATCAGAAGTTAATGCCGAGACATTAAATGGAGAACATAACAGCAATACATTGTTTCCTCCCTCCTGGAGATAATATAAAAATCAATCAAGATAAACATAGAAAAACATAACAATATTAAGTATCAGTACATCGTATCAGTAGTTAATGTAAAAATAATAAATGAAGCAAGAGCAATACATTCCTGTTGCAAGAGCAATACAATGTTTCCCCACTCCTAGAAATGATATAAACGTTGGTCAAGATAAACATAGAAAAATTAATATCAGTTTATTTTATCAGTAGTTAATGTCGAGACACTAAACGAAAAACATAGAATAACACTTCATTTTACGATACTTGGAGATGATATTAAAGTCAATCAAGGTAAATATAGAAAGGCATAAAGCATTAAGAAAAAATACTTTTTTAAATCATTTAAACATATTATTTTGCAACACACAAAACTATGTGTTTCAGAAAAATGTAACCTTCATCCCCAGATGGAAGGAGTAATAGAATCACGTAGTATAATGTTGTTATAAAAATAGCAATTTTGTAAATTATTTTTTTACCAAAGAGAATATATGCGTATTAATTGTTTAGTTTAGGAGTTAATTTCCTTATAATTTTATATAAATCCTAAGAATCATCTAAATCTATGCAAATTTATTCAAATGATTGTATTAATGCCTGTATTCCATAACATCCATAACAACTTGCTTTGAATGAAAAAACAATTTTATCAATAAAAACTATATTTTTATGCCTCATTATACAGGGTTTTCCGTAAAGGCAATCCTTATATATTTTTCGAATCTTTGACAAAAATAAGGTCAAAAATAATCACATTAGGGAACTCAAATTGATATTTAAGCGAGAAAAAAAAGAAACAGTATCGAAATATAAGAAATCACTAGAAAGAATGCCGAAACTTGAAATATCAAAACCAGTTTGATTGCCGGAGGTAACAAATTGCAGTGGGAAATCAAATATTAGAAAATTCTCCAAATTTTTATCAGGTACAGAAAAGAGTTTTTTTATTTTTACATTCCAATATCTTTATTACGATAGCTTTCAAAAGCGTTTTTGTTTCTTTTTCACTTATTTATTAATTTTCAGCACTCAATGTACAATGCGCAAAATAAAGTACAGAACACTTGAATAACTTTTGTTCTAGTAATTAGAATTTCACGCACTAAGATAAAATCTTAATAATTCAAGGGGTTTAATATTGTGCTAAATAATTTGTGCAGCCAATATTTCATGTTACAACTATTTTATAAAAACTACAAAAAAAATTTCCTTCCTCTGAATAACCATATATTTTTTTTAACGGATTACGATTCCTTTTTCCCAAAAATATAAGGAGTAGCAGAAATCTGAGAAATATGGTTTGGTCTAAGTTTGGTCTAAGGAGTGCTCGAAAATTTGGAACCCTTATTGTTAATTTTAATTTCTGCGTTTTTTGATATATCTTTGGAGCTATTTAAGCTAATCTAAAGATTTACATATAATTTCACATTTTGATTATCAAAAGATAATTCCAAGCAAAATATGACATGTCATAATTATTTATTATAGCTTATTTTAATAATATTCCAAAAACTTTGAATTGAAAATAAGGCTAACTTTTTTTATCATTTTAAACTATGGTGTTTTAAAAGGCAAAATATGAAATTTACAGAAAATTGGTCAAAAAGCTATTGATAATTTAAATTTTAAAAATACGACTTTCTGAAATTTTATTATTCAAAAACTATTCTATGGATTTCGTTCATATTTTGTATTTCGCCTTTTAAAATTACTTAAAATGATGTAAAAATTAGTAAACCCGACAATTAAAAAGTTTTAATAATGATTAAATTAAATAATAAAATATAATAAATAATAAAATATAAAATAAATAATAATATAAAATTATATTTAACGTGAAATTAATTTCTATTGAATGCTTGTACGCAGAATGATACTTTTCAACTGAATATTATATTATTTAATATTCTGCGTTAATAATAAAACAATATTCAATTTTCTATGAAATTAAGCAAATGCAAAAACAAAAATTTTTTCTGTAAAAATGCTAAATTTAGTTATAATACAAAAAGCATGCGTTTGATGTGTTAAAGCAACTGATGTTTTAATGGAAGAAAACTCAAAGCAATGTCTTAGTGATCTTAGAAAAATCGATTTTAGGAATTATAGCAACAGGAGAAAATGCACATTTTCTCTTTAAAAGCGTTTTATTAAATTCTAAACATATAGATGATCATATCCTGTTTTTGAGACTTGTTTTTTTATTCCTTTTTTGAATATCACTTAGTTAAATCTTCTAGTAAGTTTTTCTATTTATATGTTTAAAAATATATATATTTAACTTTTTACAGTGACAGCTCTTGAAATGAAAGCAAGCAACAATAAAGAAGATCTCATTAAGTATTTTGAAAGCGCTACAACTGTAAATGAGTCGGACGTTATTAATGGCTCACTGATACCTTTGTCTCCTGGGAAAAAAGCCTTTTTAACTATTAGAGTGCCTGATATCTTAGTTGTAAACACTTCTGAAGATTTCAGCATACACTTTGCTATAAAAGCTCGAGATAACAATGGATCCTACTCATTAAAATATAATATTGCATCTGCTTATTTTGGCAACCTCATCGAAAAACCAGTTGAGGAAGAGGAGGTAAAAGAAGAACCCAGTTTAGATAAAGAAATAAAAGAAGAAGTAGAAGAGGTTACAACTGAATCACTCAATGGAACACAGGCAGGGCGCAATTTTGAAGAAACAGAAGAACCAAATTTAGATGAGAATAAAACTGACGAAAGTAACTATGAAATAGACAACGAAGATTTCCAATCAGAAGAATTGACGACATCTAAAACAGACAATGAAGCGGACAGAAAAGAAGAGCCGAGAGTTCAAGAATTTGCTAAGCAAGTAAAAGATGGTAAACGAAATAAGTCGTTTTTGTGGTGGCCTGTTGTGGTTGGTGTGGTGCTAGCACTTACGATAATAATGATAGCTGTATTTATAGCTGTCATTCTCATTAAGAGATCGAAAAAGAAGTCTTATATCTCAGTACGAAGTCACAGCCAATCTTGTTAAACATTCCATTTTTATCAGACTTTTCATTAACTTCAAAACTGATCTTTGTTTTGGAAAGTGTACATTTTTTTTAATCAAAAAATAAGCATTTTAGATATTATTTCCTTCTCTTTAACAGATTAATCTTTTGAATAATTCTTAAATATGGTTGTAATATTTATTCAACTGATCAATGAGAAAAAAACCTATCTTCTCCGCACAAGTAATATGTTAAAAAGTATGCAAAGGCTTCATTTTCAATTATTTGTCATCATTAAGCTAAATTTGCAAATGATTATGTTTGCAGTTGTGATAATTTTATAATACTATTTGCTTGGTGTAAGATTAAACTATGTGAATAAAATGTTTTTATTGAATTTTAAAGTGTTCAATAGATATTTTATTTATTAATTCAACAACCTTTTAATGCTTGTAGAATATTTTTGTTTCTTTTCCATATTTTGTTTAATCTCATAAATTATGTTTCGTCATGCTTCAATATCAAAGGTTATATATAAATATCGCGAAGTTAATTGATCTCTAAAAATTGTGTATGTCCAGAAATTAAAGAGATGTAATGATTTAAAAAATAATATCAATAATTTTTTGCAACGCAAAAGATTTCTTCCCTCGTGGCCTAGGGGTGTAGATGGAAGTATACACTTACCCATTGATATAAAATTTTTCTAAGTAAAATAATAATTTTTATTTACTCTACTCTATAGTATCTTTTGAAACATGTTGAATGCATGCTCGTCGCCAATTCAGAATTGGAGAAATGCATCAATTTTCTAAAATTTCGGTGAATTTTTCCATTAAAATTATGCTATTACAATTCTGCAATCAGAACTACTGTCAAATTTGCCATTTTCAAGCGCACTGAAATATTTGAAACTAAATACTGCACCTATTAAAATAAGTAAATACCAGAAATAGATGCGCTTTTCAATAGAAAGCTCTTAGTCATAGTTTATTTTTATTTATTATTAATATTTGGGACTGATTTTTTAATTCCTGATCATTTGTATGTATTTTTTATAAAGAGTAAAAACCGTTATATACGTTTTTATATTAAAATTAAGCGCGATTATACAAAATTCATCCATTTCGACAAATGTAAAAATTTTCAATCGAACAGCATTTAAACAGTGTAAAAGGGAGAAAAATTATTTCTGACGTTTAGAAAAGTTATTCACTAATTATTATATGAAAGGTAATTAGGGATAGGAGATTGTTAATGATAAATGAATTTTTTTGCATTAGTTGCATTTTTGATTGTTTTTTTTCTTTTATAGGGCAGGGTTTTCCCTTGATCTAAAGAAACTGCGTATTTTAATCAGGTTGAGAAGTTATTATGTCAAAATAAATGACCCGATGAAAGCCGCGGACACGTAGATGGGTGGCTCTTATTTTATCAAGGGTATAGCTTACACAAATAATAGATAACTGCACCTATTTTGTTTTTCATGTCATCATTCTTAACTTATTATTATTGTCGCCTTTTTCAGGGATGGTCCTAACGATACATCATATGCTTACATGAATTATTCTTTTGATAATTCAAGATTTCTTTTTTTTTCTTTCTAAATAGGAGCACAGTAACATATTTCATTTTCACAGTATTTTTTGTTGCTGCTTCCAGAGGAATTTTATTAATTAATTTACTAACAATCAACATAAATTTTAGTAAATACGATTGCAACAATATGTTGTTTTTTTTTAATTTCATCCAATTTTAGATATTTATACTTTTTTTTCACACTTTGCATTACGTCTCTAGATTTTAGATATGCTGATAATTTTTTTATTAATAGAATAAATTTTCAAAAGGTTTTGTTCGTTATTCATCAGTTAATTTTGACACATTTTATATTAGTGCGCGACATACTTGCATTATTAAAAAAATAGATGCTGTTCCGGTATTAATATTTTTATTCCAGCGCATTGAAATTTTTTTTAAAAATAATGCATAAAGTATAACAATTGAGTGTATGGCAAAGTTTTAATTGTGAAAAAAAATTCCAAAACTATCACAAGATAAGAATATAGCTTTATTTGTGTAATATAATGTTTTGTTATTAAAAAGAGAGCGCTACGCGAAAGAACAATGCGTTTTCATGTTGAGTTAGCACAGTAATGTTGAGTTTCTCGCTTTAACCATCAGGATTAGCCGATCAGATCATGCGATTTAATGCCGAAAAACCCTTTTCTTTAATTTAAGGTTAACTCCAAAATCCCCAGGTCTTGAAGGAGAAAATGGAGTAATGCAACAAAAAAATTTAGCAACGCATATGCAAAAATTATAGGATGCAGATAACTGTTCCAATGTTATAGATAAACATTGTTTTCAGCGTTAAAGCAAAATAATTTCCTGTATATCATAAACAGTGTCGAAATAGAAAATAAATTTGAGTACATCAACAACAAAGCAAAAACAGAAAAATATTTTGATTAAGTTATTAAAAAGGGAGTTATCAACAACAAGTGTTCTCAACAGTGATGAAACAGAAAAGTTTCTCTTACACAGCTTCAAAACTTAAAACTGTTTTTATTTTTGCATTTTTACTTTAAGAATCATTCTTCAAGTTGAACTTTGATATATACTTAGAAAAAAGAATATGATTAAAAATACTAGAATATGGTAAAATTTATCGTTTTTCAGGCCCCATAGAAGCATCAAAAAGCTCGATATTGTATTTCGATGCGCTTTGATAATTATTTTGGAAAAGCTAAAAAATAAGGTTTTATAACATGTGATAAAATATGATAAAATTTGATAATTTTATCATGATACCTTAGAGATCATGACATAAAAACCATTTATTCGATAAAATTTACTATTCAGTTTTGTATTTTTATTATGTGTGTGACAACAAGAACTACAATTTTGAAAACCAGAATTTCTGGTAAACCGCTACCATATGAAAGGGGGAATTACTAAATTAATGGTATAAATACCATATATTTTGGAATTATTAAACAGAATTACGTTTGTTTTTTCTTTCTTCAAAAATGTCATTATAATAGAGTACGGTAATTTTAGCAGATTTTCTCCGAGTACAAAGCAACTTTGAGATAGGAAATAAAATATGAAAAATCCTAAAACTGCTTTTGCATTGTTACCGCAAGCATCATTCTCCAGTCCAGTTGATTTTTTTTTTTGGACTAGCGTGCAAAATTTGTTGGTCAAGCTCTAAAATAAAGATTGTCGATTCGAAATGTAGTATAATATAAAATTTCATTTCTGAACTTGTTTAATATGTTTAGCAAGAAAAAAGCAAAGTTAGCGCTTTGAAAGTCACTTTAAATCTTTTTATATCAGATAGGTATTAAATGAATAGTGTTTTTCGTGTTTAGCTTCTTTTGTATATCAAAGTAAGTATTGGATGAATTTCTTTGTTCTTATTTGTTATATTTATTCTTTGTTATATTTATTCTATTTTGTTATATTAATTCTTTGTTATATTTATTTAAAATGGAATTTTAACTAATGAGTATAGGTTTTGCATACTATTAATTTAATATTAACTTTATTTTTTGCATAATTTGTTTTTACAAGACTCGAAATCTGAAAAAATTAAAGGAATATTCAACTGAATTTAATGCAAAGATTCAAATTTTATTCGAAAGTTGCATTTATGATTAAATAAAAAGAAGAAAAAAAATTCTAAAATTAAGTGCAACATATATGTTGGTTCGATGATTAAGAACAATAAGAAAAAACAAACTACGAAAATAAAAAAAAGAGACAAGAAGGTTAAAATGCCTTTGACACAGGTTTACTAAAGTTTAACACACGTTTTTTGCACGCTAGTGTACAAAGAAACCTTGAGGTTAGGAAATAAAATGCGAATAAAAGGTGTTCATTTCCGATGGCTTCGGATACATTCATGCATAGATTTTAGGCAAAATATTTCTTAAAAGAATCACAGAGTTTTTGCTATCTGTTTTGCTATCATATTATCTGTACCTTGAACCATAATACGGTGCGAATTTGCAACTAACTTTATAAGATGTAAAATTGGATCAGGTCTCCGTTCTTCAAGTTGAACCATAGTATCGTGTAACCATATTAAAGAAAAACTATAATATATTGAACACATATATGTGTGTGTGTGCGTGTAATAAATATTTTCTAAACAATCACGTTTGATGAAACTACCTAAAACATTTTTATCTAAAGTACTAAACTGGCTAAATTATTTTAATAATTTGCTTTCTACCAATAATTTAATGATATACGGAAAAAACAAGAAGAATATATTATGTTTTAAAAATATTTAATGAACATCTCTGTTATATATAAGCAACTCCATGTTGCTTTATTGAACGTGCCTGCTATTTAACATATTTATATTTGCACAGACCTTATTTAATATTTATGCAGAAAATTAGTGCAAGAGAAAATCCAGTATAATTATTTGCTATAATTGCTCAGTTTTATTTTCTAGTGGTATTTTCTTTTCTTTAATAGTGGTAATGAATTATTATTTATAAGTTTGTGATTTCCACTATGCGTTGTTTTGCATGTCATGAGAATTGAGGGCTACTAAACATTAAAGTGGTACATTAAAACGCTAAACATTAAAGTGGTATCTTAAGGAAATTCCTGCTAACATTTCCTACTATTAAAAAACTTTGTTAATGATGACGTGTAAACACTAGCAATCATTAGTTCATTAGTTAAGCTAATTATTTGTTAATTAAAGAAAGGTACATCAGAAGTGACTCTTAAAATATCTAATTAGTATATTCTATAATAAAATAACAACTTTTATTTACAAAAACGATCAATAAAAATAGTATAAAGTTCCTATTAAAGCAAAATTTAGGAAGTTGCTTCTCCCCCTTAAAACCTTATTTATTTGCTATATAACTATTTAGTATTTTGTTTTGAAACTACATATGATACAGTTTTGCAAATTTGTCGTAATTTAAAGAGATTTTTCGAATGATAAATAACAGAAATATTCTATTTGCCCACACCAGCCCCCCTCTTCCCTACATAACGAACGCATCTGGAAGTTTCGTCGAAATTATAAGAGCAATTACACAAAACTCGAAGAAAAAAAAACATTCTTGTTCTATTGTAAAATTAGAGATATTCTTCTAACATATGCATGAATTATTTTTACACTTCTAAAATTATTATTTTCTCGCAAAGGACATTAAATACTTGAAGTAAGAGAAAAGAGAAATCATTTTCCCCCAATAATTTGGTTAGTACTGTATCATAATTCATCTATCCCTCTTACACATATTTATTTTCCGTTCAAGCAATTTTATGAGAGAAGAAATTATAATTTTTTGAGTGTAGTCAAAGCCGCAGATACTGCATTGTCGATTTCATGAGAAACAGATGGCGCGCATGCTGGGAAGAATATTTTTGAAGTATTTCTTCTCCCGCATCAGTACTTAACATCTCTCCGTCCCAACACTCACTCCAGAGTTCCTCGACAATGAATGTTTTTACAGCACAAAACAATACTTCATTTCTCCTTCCAACACCTTCTAGTGCTGTAACTCTTTTTCAATTTATTTCATTGGGACTTATAATCGCTTTAGGAAGCGCCAGTAATTCACTTGTCATCTACGCTTTCTGCAGGTATCTTCAAATTCGCCGCAGAACGCCGCACACATATATGCTCACATTCGTCTCTGTGGACTTAGTCCGTGTGCTTTTTTGTTTTCCTTTACTTTTCGTGAGTGTGGTTCATCCTTTACAAGTCACATATGGAAATCAATTATGTCAGGTGATATCATTTATAAACATATTCTCTTTAGTGGGTAACAGCCTCTGTATTTTTGCCATGACAATTGACAGATACTTGGACAACAAACACCGTGCTTTTTATCGGCGCAATTGCCGAAGTTTTTTCGGAACGGCTATCCTTATCATATTTATTAATATTGCATTTATTTTGGCTTTTCCCGCTGTATATAGCAATAAACATTCGCCTTTAAACAGCGTGGAAGTGAGCTGTACATTTCCTAGTCATTACATTACCAGAGATGTAAATGCTTATCCTGCTATATCGAGTGTTTCATTTGTATTTTGCGTGACGAATTTGCTGTATTTGAAACTGTTTTTTCTGCTGCGAGATAGAAGAAAAATGCGGCCTGTCATTTACGAGCCAGCAGTTAGTGAGAATTGGGGATTTTTTGATCCAAGGATTGGTATACCTGTCAGGAATAGATGGCTTGCTGATTCAATTTCTCAACCACCTGTCGCCGTTTTAAGTCGGAATGTCTTTCATAGCCATCCAATACCGACCAACTACGATATTGCGTTGTGGCGTAGCAAAAAACAAAAAGACAATGAAAAGTTGACGAAAGTTTGTTTCGTAATTCATGTTCTTTTTAGTGCTCTCTGGTTACCATATTACGCGACATTGTTTTACATGGTTGTTAGAGGAGAAAATATCCATGTTTCTTATGGAATTGAAATCTTTGTTACATGGCTAACATACATCCAAGCAATCATCACACCATTTATATTTTTTTCAATGTCCGGTTTAAAAAGAAGAAAGTTTCGAATGTTGAACGGTAAACGTTTATCTCCAACGTTGAGTAGCACAAGTTCATAACTTAAAACAATGCATTCATTTACAAACTTTTCAACTATTTAAGATTTAATTATTATTACCTAAAGCTATTTTTGAAAGTGTATTAAGGGGTCTTCTTAAGATAAAAATGTTTTTTTCACTTTTATTGTTAAGTAATCAGTTAATTCTTAATTTTATCAAAAATTTTGCATTCTATAATTTATTTACCTCACATAATAACTGCAAAAAAAATTTCTATCAACGTTTTATTCGATAGTCATTTGGCTGCTGATATTATCATGTCATGTCGATGCGCTTGGGAAGCGTCAGTACATTGCGCTTCATTGAGAATTCAGAAATCATAAGCTCGTAGAAAATTGTCTTAACAAACTCGTTTTGAAACTGCTCTAAATGCTAAAAAAATTTGTCTCGTTTAAGAAACTGTCCTAAATGTTAAAAAAAAATTGTCTCGTTTAAGAAACTGTTCTAAATGTTAAAAAAGATTGTCTCGTTTAAGAAACTGTTCTAAATGTTAAAAAAAATTGTCTCGTTTAAGAAACTGCACAAAATGTTAAAAAAAATTGTCTCGTTTAAGAAACTGTTCTAAATGTTAAACTCAAAAAATTATTTTGCAACATTAATTTGAGATAATTACTTTATTTTAAATTTTATCGATGTCAGAACGTATCAAGAGTTCGATTGATATGCAGATTTTTTTTTTTTCTTTCTCATTCTCATATCCAACTAAAAAGCTGTGTTTCATAATTTTCAGATTTTTTTTTTAAATTTTAACTTTTATTAATCAATGGTTAGTATTCAGCAAATATTTCAGTAAATGCAATCGTAAAAATACTCTTGTTCTTTGAATCTAGCTTGAAATAAAATTGTCGATAATCTTTAGACATTTCAATCAGAAAAAAGCTTTAAGTAAGAATCTTTAAAAAATCCAGTTTATTTCAAATTTAGTATTCATATATAAATCATTATAGAAAAAAGTGACACTTGAACGTTCATTATGAATAAATGAGTGAAAATGTTCTTCATATTTTTTTTTTATACGCTGCATGTTTCTTTTGAATCTCACCCCTCTTGAAAAGAAAAACTTTTTCAGCTATCATACTAGGAAGAGATTATGAAATCTAAGACAAGTAATTGAGAAAGATATTTTTAACTAAATGCATTACACAAATACTATTATCATTTTTATATAATGTGAATAATTCAGAGTATGAGTTTAAAATCAACAGAAATGTTGTTAACTACTGCAGTCCGGTTTTCATTACTGCACATATTTAATAAATTTTCACTCACTTCCACTTTCAAGAATTAATATTAATTAAGAATAAATTTTCACTTTTAAGAATTTTATTTTATTTAATTCAAACCTTGTTTACAGATTATGCTCCACTTATTAGTGATACGCGTAATTAAACCCTTCCGCTACCTTAAGATATCTATAATTAAAAATATTTCCCATGATTTAATTGCGAAAAATACACCACAGACGCTGTAAGTACTCGTTGACCTAAAAGTAATGTGAGCTGTTAAGCACTTTCGTTTTTAAAACCATTGGTTTGGATAAAAATAAAAATTTTGGTAATAAAGCATGTAGAACATAAATATAAAAAATTTCTAACTTTTCAAAGTATGATTAAAATTTTCAAAATAAATAAAAACAAATTAAAGAAAAATAGGGAACGCCATAAAGTTTAAAGAAACGTGTTCAATGAAAAGCTAGAGTAATGTTTAGAGATTTAAAAAGGATTTTTTTTGTTGTTTGCTTTGAATTAATTTAATATTCTCCGACAATTTTTTATTTCTTGGTCAAAAAATAATAAGAAACATTTTATTTAACTGCCTTTAAATAAAATTTATATTTTTTCCATTTCCATAAATTTTTCTCAAGACATAAAATACACATTTGTGATATTTTGATTTGGAATAATTTCTTTCAGTATTAACTTAGTATATAGACTACTAACATCTGTTGTTAATTTCGAATTACATTTCAAAGGTTTTTGTTTTGATCCTGTTTGAAAATTACATTCCTGATTTACGATTATTAAAAACCAATTAATAACTTATGAATAAATAAAACTGTTTCTATAAAAGAAAACATCAAAATACATTATTTTAGTTTTTTGACTTATTAATTCAATGCTTTCAAAATGATTAGGGAATTTTTTGCGATTAAATTAATTCAAACTTTTCCTCAAGGTTTTTAAAGTTTTATTTTTTTAAAATTTTCTCATAACTCCAGAAATTTTCTCCTAACTAAATTAATTTTTACATTATATTAAATTTGAATTTTCAAAATTTTTTTCAAAAAATAAACAAATAAATAATACTAACAATTTAATTTTCTTTTAAGAAATACAATTTCAGAAATTTTCCCATTTATTTAAAATATATATCTATGATATTTTAGCAAATTTTATTGAAATATTATATAGTAACGTAGCTCCAAATATCTCTTCTGGCATTTGAATTATACTGATTTGCATATTTTAAAGATTTTGGTTAGGATCATGTTTGAAAAGTGCACTGTTTGTTAATAAATATTATAATTACTTAATTTATTTTTATTAACAAATAATTAAATAATGATTAATTAAATACTGAATAAATAAAAAATGTTATATAAAAGCTTTACTTTTTTGATTTATTGATAATGTAGATTTTTTTAACATTAAAATAAATAAAAATTCACAAAAAAAATTTTTTCGAGTAAAAGAATAAACGGATTTCCATAAAATCTGGTTTTCAAAAAAAAATGTTTCTTTGATAATTTTAACCATTTTTTCTCGTAGTCTAAAATAAATATCTGTGATATTTTGTGCAAATTTTGTTCAGCATTTATCTAGCAAACGAGACCCTAAATATCTTCAGATACTTGAATTATTCTGAACATGTTGTTTGTATTTGTTATAAAAATGCATTGTTTATATACAAATAATGATGATGATGATTATATTGTTTTGTAAATATACAAATTCATTAACATAATCATATTATTAAGTTTGAATCTAAATATTATCATTAAAAATCTGTTAAAGACTAGATTAAATTTTATTACTGATACTACCTAGTAATCTACAATAAGTTACCCGATATGTGATTTATTTGTAAATATGTAATAACGCTCTTAGTCAAATAGTAGTGTAACTATTATTATTTTGAAGTAGTAGATAGCATTCAATTCACAAAAGCTATTCCCAAATTCAATTTTCATACGTTTACAAGAAAATGAATATACATAAATAATTTATCTAATAACATTAATATATATATATATATATATATATATATATACACACACACACAGGGTATCTGCTACATTTTAGATTTTCAAATTCATTGCTTTCCGCGAATAATTCCAAGAATTTTTCATGACTTAACAAAATTACTATTTTCTCCAACAAAAACTGTTATATTCTGGATCTTCATATTTGTAGATTTTAAATTTAAAAAACAGGGTAAAGAAAGAGTCGAAGCAATATAAATAGCTGAAAAAAGGCAAAAGTAAATATTTTCTGCAGAATTATATTCTAAGGATACTTTTCTTGTTCATCGAAAAGGAAAGAAATACTCCCGATTTTTCTGTTCTCATTTCGAAATAAAAAAAATTCGCCAATGACTGGCTTGCTTCAACCACAATTTTAAATTTATAAAATAAAAATAGTAACAAAAATTCTGAAATCACAGAAGTTTAAAAGAAAATTCGCTCTAGAAATGATGTTTTGTCTTTCATATTTTGAAAGAACACCATAAATTTCGAAGAACATGATAAAAAAATTTTATATTGTAATAAAATATGACTGTCAGTGGGGATTTTGTTACAAATTCAGATATTTGGAACACCATGATATTGGGCGGGGGGGGGGAGTAAATTCCATTAAGAAAATTTAATTTTTTGTCGACCTAATTCCATGACTTTTCATGATTTTTTTAAAAAAAATAGCTAAAATCATGATAAATTTTGTTCAATACTGAAATTCATGACTTTCCAGGTGCGCAGATACCCTATATATATATATATGCATAATATATATATATAGATATAGATATATATGCATTATATATATATATATGTATATTACCGTGAATGACCGAAATCAAGAGAATGTCGACTTTCACCGGTGAATGTCAACAATCACATAGTCGCTTTGGTAAACGTCCGAAATACTTGTTATATCTGATTTGATATTAATTTATTCGTTGAAATTATTATATAAACGTTACGCTTATTCAATATTTAAATATATGCTGAGAATTGATTAGAAGAAACATCAGAGACCAGAGTACCAGTTAAATGCATACTGGGCAACAGGCTCTTTATCTTTAAAAAAAAAACATTGATGTTAGGCATACCGAGCAAATGTATAGCGGGCAGTGGCCACCAATTTCGGTCATTTACAGTAACATATATTTATGGAGATGGACTCGTAATATTTCGTGTACGGTAATGCTTATTTAATAATGCAGAAAAAACCCAAATGAGCACAAATAAAATAGTTAAAATCCGCACAATTGTTTCCATACTATAAACAAGCATCGTTATCAGAGCAAAAATACCGAATCCACTGAAGATAATAACACGTAACGGCATTTTTAAAAAAAAGTTTTAATATTCTTATTAGACGATTCTGTGTCATGGCACAGATGATGAGGCTTAAATTAGTATCTGAACAATTCTATAACTTTTATATATTTTTATTTACATTATTTCCTTTAATAAAAAGACACAACTTTTTTAAGTACGCTTGACCCCCAAAATAATTAAATGTTAATGTATTGATGTTAAATTTATTAAAAAGAATTATCTATTGTGAGAATTAAATTCAATGCATGTGAACTCGTACAACCTATCATAATTCAATGACCAAATGAAATGTATATTCAGATAAAGTTAATATATAAATCATATACGTAATTTGATAAATGGCATACAGCTATTTCGTTACTATAAGAGCACCATTTTCAGAGCTAAACACATAATCTCTTTAAAAAAAAAAGTAAAAAGCCCTTAAATGTCCAGTGTCGATAGCGACAATAGAATTAACAAAACCAAAGCAATCATTTATAGAAAAAGATCATATCTAACATTAGAAGCTGCGACGATGTTAAACTACGCATTGTAGGTAGCCTGGTTGCTAGGGCGTTGGATTCGTGTTCGTGAGAATGGGAGTTTGAATTCAGTCAGCCGAAGAATCCCCGTGTATCAAATTGTGACTGATGCACGTTAAATCCGACAGGGTCACTAAGTCCTCTAAGTTCCCATAAGAAATCAATATCTCTGGGGGTACTGATTCCGGGGTTCCATTGTTCTATGGATTGGGTTCAAAATTACAAGGCTACGGACTTGAACAGTGGTAGTCGTTAACTCAAATTTGGGTCGGCTGTTAGACGACGGTTTCAAAATAAAATAAAACCAGGCATTACATGATTTATTAGTTTTTCTGAGAAGCTATAAAAAGCTTCAGATATAAATTGAGCGAAAATGATATGCAATACAAGTAATATGTAGTGAATTTTAGGTGTAAGACATACACTTTTTATGTTTATCATCACATGACCAAAAAATAGAAGAAAAGAAGACATATTTTTTATAAAAAAGGGAGCTTTTAAATTTTTTTTCCTAATTAGCAACACGGGAACGCCTACTCTAGGTACAACCGAAATTACATGCAAATAATAAACCATAAATAGCATATTAATTTATAAACTTTTTATTTTCGCTCCAATTTTGTGTAATGCCTGCATAGAAAACAACAAAAATCTATTTTCAAATGAATAATAAATCATTAGGTAGCTAAAAGTGATGAGTATTTTTAAACGATATTTATTAAACAAAATACGCTGATCTTCTTTGTGTGAAGAACACAGAATATAAATTTTAAGCAAGCAGAAAATTATAAGATTTTTTGTTAACTCTTGAATATTGAATTTCAAATAAACAATGAGTCATCAGGTATATAAAAATGAAGTGTATTTTTAAATGAAATTCTTTAAACAAAATATCCTGATCTTCGTTGTCTGAATAATACAGTGTATGAATTTTAAGTCAGCAGAAAAATTATTATATTTGTAAAAATGTTAGCTATTGTATTTTATTTTTCGTCTGTTTCCACACGCATTTAATACATTTTCACATTGTGCTATTGTTATATTTGAAAATGATTTCTTGTATTCATTTCAATATACCCATTTTCGCAATAATTCTTAATTTTATTGTTTTGCCAAACTATTTTATAACATTAATGTATAACACAATGAGAAAATAAAAATTTTTCCCATTGTGTAATTGCGTATTTATATTTTAAAATAATGAGTTCGAGTAATTTTGTATTATTTTTTCTATTTTCTTTTTTCTAATAAAATTTTTTTGGAGAATGATTCGATACGCTTAATTTTAATGTTATTATAACACAGTATTAAAATAAAAAATTTTGTATTGGGTTATTATGGTGGAATTATTTTAATTTTATTTATGTTAATACTTTTGTTTTTCATAACATTTCCATGAGTAATTTTTTAATAGATAATTTTTTGATTCACATACTTTAACTACGTAGCATATTAATTGGTCTAGTAAGAAGTTTTTTCCGCATTTAAAATAAGTCAAAATAAGCACCCCAAAATATATAAATTAAGTCTAATTATCAGCGTGATTTACGACTTAAAATATGAGAAAAGCGCATCTTTTTGATAAAAATATAATCGGTTACATTCAAATGGTCAAATTAAAATTTTACTAGGTAATAAGTTACTGTAAAAAAATATAAATAAATAAATACAAAACAGAAATTAATCTTTTCCAAATAAATAAACTATGTAATAAAATAATGCATTTATAAAACTAATAACGCATTTATTGAACTTAATTTAACTTATATTTAAATATAAAAGCCTTTAGCATTATTTTTTAAAAATTTCAATTTTTTTTTAAGAGAAGGTCTGGGTTTGTTGAAATTAGGTTAGGTTGTTACGTCGCGTTAGAGCTACACAGATAGGTTATTAGCAACTGTCTAGGATTCATTCTTAATCCTAGGATTCACGCGATTCTCCTTTCACGGCTCTCGAGACAAGCCTTTCTGACTCCAACGGCCCAAGACCACACAAACCTGATCTCAATTTGATCCTCTTGTATTATATCTGTATTACGTATACTCCTAAAGCGTGTGGACCCGGGGATGTGCTTCTTTCTCCTTTAGCTGGAGAATACTGGAGCTTATAAAGGCCATAAATTTAGTTCAGTGTAATTTAAAAAGCTCTTTTTGAAACCGAGAAGCGGGAGGAAGGAGTAACATAGGTATCACACAATTTTTACAAAAATATATTCGGATTTTTTTTTTTAACAAAAAAAACTTCAAAGTTGATATTGCTAACTTATTATAGTGTTTGCCATCTGCTGTTGCCAAAAAGATATCAATCACCTTGAATAGTTTTTGTTTTAATGACCGGATTTTCACGAACTAAGAGCCAACCTTAATGGTTCAATCAAGCGACCACAAATACGTTAATTAAATAGTACAGACAATATTTTAAATCATGTACTTTCTCTGAATAAGCTTACTTTTTTTTTTATGGATTTAGATTTTTGTCACTCAAAATGTGAGAGGTAGTCTCATGAATAATTAGAGCAAAACTTATTTTGGGTAAAGTTTTTTTTTTTTTTTTTCATACTACGGTGCTTACTGAGTCGAACTTTTCTACTCGAGTAATGTTGCACCCACAGAAATTTACAATGAAAGGATTACATGGCAGTAATTTTAATGTCAAAGTAAGTAAGTTCCAGGTAATAATAGTGCCTAAAGAAATATCAAATATACATTTACTTACGAACAAAAAAAAAACACAAAAATTACAAATGAATTTAGATTGAATCAATAAAATGAACTATTTTCAGGAAATTCTGTTTTCCGAATTTTCGGGTAGCATTATTGAACATTTTAATATTTTGTGAAGTTTTCTTTATTTTGCACCTTTTTCTCATGAACAAGGGAGTACAAGGGTACGATTTCTACCACTTATAAGCAATAAACGCTATTGATCAGATGAAATGAATAGGGCAGCAAAAGATTTAATGAACTTGACGATGAAATTTTCGTATCTAAAAAAGAGATACCTCACATCTTTTCATAGAAAAAAAAAAGATTCCGTAAATAGGTATACATCCCCATTTAGTGCAGCTTTATAAATGTTATGAGCAATAAAAATTTCATGTAAAAATAAAATATTAAATTAAACCAATTTTTGGAGCAATTTAAAAGTATAATGGATTCAATTATGTTCCTTTTACCATTTCTAGAAGAAAAAGGAGTATGTATGGTTATTTCCAGCTTGTTATTAATATTATTATTTAATTTTGAATATTATAAAAATAAAGTTGATTTAGTTAGAATGATAGAAATAGTAACTAGGGATTCAAAAAATGTGTTAAGTTTAGCAACAGAACAAAGAAGTAATTTTCAGTTATATTTAAGTTATCAGAATGATGATAATGAACAAGAAGTGTTTCAAAAGAACATATATGTTATTTTCAGTGACATGAATCAAAGGAAAAAAAATTACTTGAAAAATTACTAGATTAACATTTTATTTTAAATAAACTAATTGATTTAAAGTAAAACTTTTACACCATTATAGTATAAATTTAAACATGAAGGTTTGAACAGGGTCAAATCCAACAAAAATTATATTCGAAAAATCTCCCTTCATAACCATAATGAAAGAAAGTTTTAAAAACACATATAAATACATATTATTGCTTGTGTTTACTCTTTCTAATAAAAGCAAGCAATAAGTATGCTGGCTTTTAGTATGTTAATTGAAGTACACAAAAAATTCATCTTCTATGTGGGTCATTTTCAAGAAGAGAATTATTTAGAAAAATACTCCTTAAAAAAATAGATATTCAAATCACTATTAATAAAAATTTCAGTTGCAATTAGAATGTTTCTTTCCATAAAACTTGAAACAGCAGTGCACTTTTTAATTTGGAATATAAAATCAAACTTCTACTTGAATCTGTATTACGCTTCCCCTTTGTTACCAATGTTCAAATAAAAAAATCAGTTACCAGAAACAGTAAACAATTTACACTCTAGTTAAATTAACACAGTAAATCACTAAAATTGTTTTTGTTAAATTACAACGAATATAAAAGTAGGTAACAGAGTGGTAAAAGGTAACAGAGGTTGACAGTAAAGCTAAATTTTAAATGCTGTTACATTGCAAATTACTTAATTTTAGACATACAAATACTGTTACCTAACTTTTGCCTACGGCTGGTACTACATGTGGACCACATGCGATGGTACACTGTAAGCAATGGGTGAATATTTAATGAAATACTAAATTAAAAGTCCATATATGAACATGGTAACCGAGTGGAGTCAATTTACTTGAACAGGTTAAATAGGAAAGTGTAACTTGACTTTATCATAAGAAAATCAAGTAAAGTATAATTTTCAAACAACAAAGTTCTTACCTTGTCAAAAGCTTTAGATGACAATTATTTAAAAATAGATAATCCACTTTTGCCTACTCAACAGAACAATAATTATGGTGATAGAGTGGAAAAAATCCTGGGACAACGTTGACAGGTAAGTTGTGCTGTATATTATATTATAACACACTTTTTATTACAAGATAAAATAAATTATTTACAGCTGGTTTAATTGTAGTAGAATAAGAGACAGAGAAAACCAAATTTTGTTTTCTGGATTTTTTTTCTTTTACATATTTTTATAAACATTTTTTTTCTTCTTCTTTTCTTTAAAAATATAGAGTTCTATGTATTTGCAGATAATGTGCGATACATAAAATTTATTATTTTTTTCTGAATTTCCATGGTTTAATCTCCCTTTTTCTTTAATTCTTTTTTGTCTTTTTATTGTGTTACATATATTTATATATATAAAGATGTAACTTTAAAACTTAAGCTATTACTACACTGGTGTAAGAAATTAAAAGAATTTGCAGACTTGGTCGATTATCTCTAGAACTACTAGATCAATTTTAATGAAATTTGATATGTACATTGATACAATACAAAACAAATAACCATTCAACTATTGTAATACATGCGCATGATTGTGCCTAACACTCGTTGGAGTCAGAAGGTATGAAACAGTGGTTGCAGAATAAAAAAAAGGGTTAATAGATTATCTGATGGTGCCCCCATACAGATAATCAGGCCTTGCAGCATGATTGCATACTTGAAATAAGGTAGTTTATTATTTCCCGTGACAATTGGTCCCAATCATTCAGCAACATTGTTTTCATTCCCTGGATGGTTCTTGGAGGGGGTAGGGAGTTGCAACTGCCCTTCCCACAGCATCCCAGACATGCTCTATAGGGTTGAGGTCTGAAGATCTGGCTGTCCAATCCATGCAGCGAATATCCTCACTTTCTAGAAATTCGTTGACCAGAAGAGCTCTATGTGGCCTAGAATTAACGTTCATTAAAATGAACTAAGGGCCAACTTCACCTCTAAAAAAACGAACATAGGGCTCAAAGATCTCTTCCATATTCCTCACACCAGTCACAGAGCCTCTCTCAAAGACATGGAGAGGTGTGCGGCCATCCAACATGATACCTGCTCAAACCATTAAACTTGTTCAGACATAATGGTCGATTTTATGGACATTGGAGGGTAGGTAGCACGGTCCCTGTTTCTCTCTATATGAACGTAAGGCAAGAATCGGTGTTTAGGCTTATCAGTGAAGAGAATGGTAGCCCATTGATCCACACTCCTATCTCTATACTTTCTGCATCATGCTGAACAGACTCTCCTGTTCGTAGAAGTGAGTGGGATGCAAACAGCAGGTCTCCTTGCAAACAACCCCTTCTCATTAAGTCGTTTGGAAACAATCCCCTAGATACACGGGTTCCTGTGGCTGCATACAAGTCACAAGAGAGCTCAGCAGCTGTAGCCCTTCTGTTACACCTCACTGTAACGGATAAATCGTGATATCTCTGGTCATCGTGGCTCTTGGATGACCTTGCCCAGCCTTTCTCTCGATGGATCCGATTCCCTGGAATTGTTTCCATAAGTTACACACAACGCTGGGCATCAAATTGAACTTCCCACAAATCTGGATCAGATATTGGCTTGCTTTTAGCATCCCCACAATTCGCCAGTTCATTCCATCATTTAAACGTTGGTGGTTACTAATTTTTATTGTTACAATTTGAATACCACCTATTGCTGCAAATTAACGCCATGAAATGCGTCTTAACTTATGCGCACTTATTAAGCCTATTTCGCTACTGGCTCTGCCTACACACACGTGTATGCTTACATATTTGACGTACAAAATTTGCATTTTTGTCTGGAAGCAGTGGTTTTACATTCATTTCAGTTCTTTTCCCGAAATTTGATAAAATATGTAAATTCTCTTAATTTATCTCACCAGTGTATTTAAGACAAGGAGATGTAGTGGAAGTTGCTTAAATTGGAAGGTGAAGCCTAGATTTCAGATACTAGGCAAGGAAGAACCAAAGATTGATTGAAAAATTAACTCAGGAAGAGTTTAGTAAAGTGCTAACTACTAATTCCAAACATTTCTATAAAGATTGAGTTACAACAGAAATTTATAGAATAATTCAAGTTAATGGTAAAATGCATATAGAGATCAAATAAAAAAAAACAGAAAAACTTTATTGTAAAAATATTTACGAAGTAAAAATTATACAGTACTGCACAATATGAAAATTAATTTTATAACAACATATGTCTCTTTTAAGTACAGGTAGTACTTTAAGTACAGGAAGAAGTACAGTCAATTTTCGTCACTGAAAAAAAAATATTTTAAAGAACTAACAAAAATATAAAGCAAAAGAATAGGACTATGAAAATGAATGTGACCTGAATTACCCACATTCAAAAACATTTATAAAATTTAATACACAATTACCTTTATCATTTCATACAAAATTCTTAAATGTTTAAAACTAAAAATGAAACACTGTTAAAGTAAAGAGAGTCAAATATATATATATAAAATTTAAAATACTAAAACAATGAAATTTTGCAAATTCTTAGAGTTTATTCCTAATTTACTGAGTCTTATTTTTTAACAACATGAAAAGAGTGTTTCTTCCCTTACACACTTTGAGAGACTCTTGTTTTAAGAATAAGTAAAAAAGTAATTAAGCACAATAAAAAGTTTTACACAATTAGTGAACGGTCCCTCAGGTAAAAAATCTAACATTTAAATATATAAATCAATTCTTATCTTAATTATATTAAATGCATAAAAGGAACGTGCAAGTTTTGAGGAGATGAAGCTTTATAATTCATGAAATATGTAAATAATGAATAAGTCAAGTTTAAAGGTTATGGTATTGATCTATAAATAGAATAGCACGAGAAAGCCATTAGCTAGCCAGTGACGAAGACGATAGCACTTCACCAACGATGAAATTAACAAAAGAAATAAAATTTTCTTTTGCTATTAGAGGAAAAATTTGGCAACGTTTAGGTAGTCCCCATGATCAGCAAAAATTCCAAGGATTTTTCAGTTTAATTTCAGAAGGTGGAAAATAAAGCCAGAAATTAAAAACCACTTGCAAAAAGCCGCAGACTTGCGCATTAGAGAGCAAGAATCCTTCCCACTGAATTCAGCTCAGTTAACTAGCAAGTATTTCATTAAACATGGCAAATGATTGGCTCTTTCAGTCGCAAAAGAACAACAATACACAGAAATGGATTGTTGTTAGATAAATTGTGAAAACCTTGAATAGAAAAATGTGAAAATCGACATAGTAAAGAAAAAATTTCTCATTTTGGAAAAATAAAGTACTGTTTAAAAACAACCAGTAAAAAAAATACCTTTAAAGGGCTTTTAAAAAAACAAAAATTGAAAATAAGCACTTTTTAAAAACTCTACGCACCCCGTGAAGATCAACAGCTTTGTAGAATTGTTATCCTCTTATCAAAAAAAGTAACCAAGATATCTTATTCACTTTGAATTGATAACTTTTACTAGGCCTGGTTATTTACATCGATTATAAAAAATGATTATAAACTAAGATCATGACTGATCAGCAATCGAACAAAAATCATTCGGGATAAAACACTAATCCAAAGAGTAGTCCTTTAGCAGCAAAAGCTGGCATTGAATAAACATATTCAAAACAGGCTTAGGCTACTTTGGAAGAAAAATACTACACAAAATTTTGTTGCTGTCCAAGAAAATAAAATAACATTTGGCAAGTGCATTGTTCAATCGATATGTCGTGCATATAGTGTTCAGGAAGGGTATACCACACAAGAATTCCCATTTATGATTGCATAGTAATCCGAAGCTTACAAGTTTATCTTCAGTAGTAAAAAATTTGATTTTTGCGCAACAAATTGTTCAACTATCAATATGTTCAGTATATTTTAAACAGTCATTTTTGGGCATTATCCAGAAGACTTGTGAAATCGCAATCCCGTTCCTTTGTTCCATTAGATGCTAACTAATGTCGACCCAGTCCTTAGGTTGTGTATAAGTAGGATCTTGAAAGCAAGACAAACCACCGCAAAGAAAAGGACTGTTGGAAATTTCGTAATACTAATGATAAACTTTCAACCTCTGGATTACTTAGAAATCATTAATTAGAATTCTTGTGTAGCATATTTTTCCAAAATATTGCACGACTTAAGTGAAAATGATATTGAATAACACATTAATTCAGACACTACAAATGGTAGAGAAATACCAAAATGTCTCCATCACTCCCAGGCTATGGGAAGGTATGTCACGCTTGTGTCAGAAGCTTCGAATAAACTAGGTGAATATATAACTAGAGATGGGTAAATCTGAGCAACACTTAAGTCTAGATCAGTTATGCCACATTCCTCAACAAAAAAAATTAATAATAATAAGTCATGCTTCAGATGTGTAGTAGGTATAAAAACTTCAACATTGTGATAACCAAAGACTCCTACTGGATGGAAAATCTATGTAACTAGCAGTAAACCCAATGTAAATGCACCAGCAAAAAATTGGATGTTGGTTGTGTAGATTGTAAATGAAACTTGCAGTGCAATTCAATTATCTTCAAATGGTGAATTTTGAGTTGCTTTGATCTAGTATAACGATAGAAGATATATACAGTGGAACTTATGGAAAATTGATAAGTTTTTGTCTTTTTCTAAAGTGCTGCCAGAATGTGAAAAATTGAATTATTGATTAGAATTTAGGTTGCTTAAACTAACAAGCAAGCAAAAAGAATTAAATCATGTTTATTTAAAAAGTTTAAGTCAGCTTATAAATTTTTTAAAACGGCATGATTATTTCAAGTTTTCATTACTTTTAAATATGGTGTGCAAATATTAATCAATTTTAAACTTTCTAATGCAGTTTTCTTTTATTACAATAGAAAACTTATCCACACCATAAATCCATAAATTAATTTTTTTGTACCACTCAGCCTTATGACCTGCCCAGGCACTCTTTTCAAAAGTTTGGGTGGGAGGGATGGTAAACACAAGTGTGAGTATGAAAAGTATATGCTACTTAAAACATGTCTAGAATGAACTATTATTTATTTATTGTCTACATATGGTTCTTAACTCATAGATATTACTCTACTAATAATTTGGAGGTAAAATGAGGAAATAATTATTTAAATTCAATTGAAGTAACTTTATCATTCTACACTAAAACATAATCTATTAATAATTAATCTTTTCATTTCAATTATTAGGATCTTTTCTCATTATTTTAATTATTAAAATTAGTTTTATTAATTGTTAATAAATATAAAAAATGCTAATGTTAATATTATAAATGATATTATAAATGCTAATTATAAATTGTTAAAATTAGTCAAATGAATTTTTTTTTAAAAAAAACTATAATTTAATAGATGAAACAACATATCAACTGCTTGAACAATTTAAGTTTGTAAGAGTTGTAAGCAACAAAATAAAACAATATAAGCTTGTAAATGTTTTTTAAAATTTACATATGATGGCTATAGGGATTTTGATTTATATATTTTAACCTAATGATTGAAACTAGGACTCTATCCTAATGGTTCAAAGGAGTGACCGCCAATGTGTTAATTAAATAGTGCAGACGAAAACAAGATCAGGCATAAAAAAGTACTTTCTCTGTATCCATACCTTTCTTTCAATGAATTTGGATTTCTGATTCTCAAAAATGAGGGGTATTCACAAGCTGGGAAACAGGAACCCAATCCCTTGGTCAGAAAAGTGCTTGAAAGATTCCTTAATGTTAATTTTACCTTTTTCGGATTTCGCCATATTTTGAAAACATTTCAACAGAATTGGAAACTTTTTGCACACAAAAAAATAGCAAGATTTCTTTTGCATTGTAAGGTATGAAAATTTTTACATGATATAATATAAACTAACAAAATACCAAATTTGAATGAAATTGATCAAATGTTAATGAGAAATCGAATTTTAAATGTACAGTTTAACGGATTTTGCTCAAATTTTGTATTTTGCCACATAAAATTATTCATTAAAATTATGTAAAAACTGGCTTACCTTACAAATCCAATTTTTTTGGCTATTAAAATAAAATAAAAAATAATAAATTATTAAAAATTATATTTTAGATGGAATTATCCTTGAATAAACAAATTGTATATTGGGAATTTAAAAAAAATTAATTTGCTCAAAAAATTCTCGAGAGGCAAAACGTATAAATAACATTAAGTGATTTAAACTTTCTGTCGCTGTCCTGACCATACTATTGGGACAATATTTTCCAGATTGTTGTAACCCTCCAATATTTTGAGAGTTTGAAATCTAAATTAGTTGAAAACAAATTAGAAAATTAAAATCTAAATCCCTTGAAAAAAAATTTGAAATCTAAATCCATTGAAAAAAATTCGGAGAAAGTGTGCTTTTGTGTTTGATTTTATAACATAAAATATAATTTGCACAAATGAATTAGCATACTTGAGGTAACCCCTTTGAACCATTAAGTTCAAGTACATGAAAACCTGATCATTAAGTTATTCAGGGTGTCCCTTTATTGAGCACTGTACATGAAATTTGGTTAACGCAAGCTACTAAAAAAAAAAAAAAACACACACACACACACACTTTACACATCAAAACTGTTTAATAAAATTGAGCAAAATACCCTTTTTTGATAAATTTACCTTTTCTAATCAATTCCAGAAGGCTGGCAAACAATAGTATGAAGTTCTTTTGATGATTTAAACAGAGGATGAGAGCACAAAAGTGAAGTATGAACAGTAATGACATAATTACAAGTTTCAGGTTCAGTGATCCAGTTTATATAATCTAAAGAATCTTCTTCACAAAATATCTAAAAAAATGAGAATTTATAATATTATCTCATAATTTTACTTTGACATTAAAAGAATACAAAGCAAAAGTGATAATATACACACAAATTTTAGAGTCTAACAAGATATTATTTTCTGTATACAATTGAGAAAATTTTTTAAATCAAAAATAAAGTTGAGAAATTTAGTTTCAAAGGACCATATCTTATAAATTTAATGGTAAAGTTAGTTCCTATAATTTTTAGTTAACTGCTAAAGAAAGCAAGAAAATTATTCCAAAACACAATTAACCACCATCAGAACTAAAAATAATTTTCTTTTAATTTACCATAAATATTTAGTTTTTTTTAACTCCTGGTGTCACTTTGTCAGGGCCCATAAATTTCTGAGCCCATAAATGTGTGTTATGTTGGTTGAATATATAATTTTGAGTGATGCATGCCTCTTTCATAAACAAAACATAAAAGGAGAAAACAGCAGCATATATAACATATTAGTGACATTGATACCACTGTGTTTTAACATTCTGCATGTCATTAGATGCTTTTGGCATAATGTTGTGAATCATTTGAAAGAAGAGGTTTTGTCCAACCAGAATCTATGTTTTTTTATTGTTTAAGTTAAATTATGTTAATTTTCAGATCAGTAAAATATTGAAATGCTAAGTTGAGAAAAATTAGCATTTTTCAGCACCTTTATTTTGCTCTTAACCAAGCATACTCGCTAACACCGGAGAAATAAAATAACAGAGATTTTATTAGTGACATGTTTTAGGCTATGAGTAAAGTTTTAATGCATCACGCATAATCATGTAAGTCAAAGAGAAATTCAAAATTGAAAATAATATAAATACTTACATTTAGCAAAGTAAAAAATATGTATATAAATCTTAATCTAAAGAAGATTTTTTAATGCATTATTTATAATTACTTATACTATAACTCAATATACTGCAGTAATTTCATTTTTTCTTAAAAGTTTAAAAGGTGGAAAAAATGTTACGCAGACATTACCAAATTTGAGGTATGAAACATAATTATTGACTAAAAATTGATAGGTGAAGATTTATAAAGATGTCGAACATGTTGTAAAACTTTATGGACACTAAAAAAGCAGCTTAATCAAATCTTTAGTATACATAAATTTAAAAATTTTTGAGAACTTTTAAAATTTTTGCAGTTTAAAATGATTATCTAAGTGTAAAAAAGAAACATCACAATTAAAAGTATCGGGTTCACTAATACACTGGGATATTTGGTAATTTCAAAGCATATCTTTTTAAAATCATGAAATTGCTATAAAATTTAAACAAATTTGGTAGCTAGATTAAAAACCTCATGTAACATTGCATGGATTTTCTTATACAACATAGAAATAGTCAAATAGTACAATACATATTTATGTAAAATGCATTACTTTAACTTCAGTATTGCGAGGTAGCCCAGTTAAATCACATTTTGTTCCATTAACATAAGATTGTGCATGATGTGGCTTTACACGTTCAAATTTCTCCTATAAATAAAAGGAGGATAGAAGCAAAAACACTTTTAAACTATCATATGCACTGGAGACTATGAATTGTAAATAGATACCTCATACAATTCATCTTCCCATTTATTATCTAATTCATACAGTCCTAAGGTAAGAATTTCACCAGCAATCCTTCCATCTAATACAATAGAAAAATTTAAAAAAAAAAGTTAGATACAAAAGCAAGAGTTCTTGAATGAAAAAAAAAAGATAATAATAATTGTCAACATAAAAACAACTGAAACTATGCTAATATTTTTCCAATAAAAGCATAAAAAAAAACATTTCTTTCAAAAGTGTAAAAATAGCCACATACGATGCAGCTAATACACTCTGACGAGGGGAAAACTTAAAAGGTTCTTATGCTCGTAACCAATGACAACTTTATATAAACTAGAATCTATACTGACACTTATGATGATTTCAATATATTTTTAATGAGGAATATGAGGCAAAGAAAAACACGCAACATAACTTCAAAAAAGCAATTTATAAACTTAATATGATAATGGAAGAAAGACAAATAAGACAATCACAGTAGCACATAAATACAAAAGCGATGGAAAGAACATAGCAAAATAAGTTACAAGAATTTATAAAAATGCAATGCAAATTCTAAGCTATGACATTATATGATGTGCTATGACATTGCATATGACAACTCTGCAGTATTACCATTCTATATTAATTTTATGCTTTGAATTAATATTGTCAAAAATTGCATTTAAATAGGCACAGAAATAGCTGTTTTAAAGTAATTTAAAATTTGGCAAGTTATACTAATTTGTTGCCAAATCATCAGGTATTGATAAAATATCTATTTCTATGCCTTCTTGTATATATTTTTCAACAATAATCATTATAAAACATAAAATTAATATAATTTAGGTAAAAAAGAAACACTAGCAAACAAGCAGCCAGTCCATAAAAAGAAAGCCCACATAGCAGTGTACGACGACACCTCCCATCACGAGTTGCTGTGCAATTCTCAATCCTAATAATAAACAGCGAGCAAAAAAATAAACGGACCACACTGGATAACTTCTAATCTAATGATTCGATGTTCCCAATTTAGGTCTCAATCTTAATTATTTGAGGGGGTAACCTGAAATATGTTAATTAATTAGTGCAGATGATATTTAAAGTTATGAAATCAAACACAAAAATGTTCTCTGAATGAACACACCTCTTTTTCAACGGATTTGGATTTCTGACTCCAAAATATAGAGGGTAGCTGCATCCTGAGAAATATGGTCCCAATAGTTTGATCAGGAAAGTGGCGTATTTCATCATATCTATAGAACTATTTAAGTTATGTAGAAAAAATTTGTACACAATTATAAAATTTGCTTATCCAAAGATAAATTTTTTTTAGCATTATGTTAAAGAATTTAATTTTAACTGGCAAAATGAAAATTTTAGGCAAAATCATTTGAATAGTTCCTGGGAAATTCTGCTGCATATTAAAATTTCGATTTCTCAGAAACTGTTTGACCAATTGTACTCAAATTTTGTATTTTGTGATGCAAAATTACGTTCTTTTGGATAATGTAAAAAATTCCATACTCCAGAATCTAATTTTTTTCGACTATTATCAAATAAAAATACAAATAAATACTTACTAAAGGTTATATTGTGCATGGAATTATCTTTGGATAAATGAATTTTATAATTACTTATAAAAATTTTCAATTTGCTTAAAAAGTTCTATAGATCTCTCCCTCCACAAAAAGTAAAATTAAGTAACACAGTGGTATCAATGCCACCAATGTGCCTATGTTGCTGTTTTCTCCTTTTATGATTTGCTTATGAAAGAGGGCATCCCTCAAAATTATGTATTCAACCAAAAAGTAAAAGAAACCACACTTTCCAGATATTGAGAGTAAAAAATCTGAATCCCTTCACAAAAAAAAGATATTTTTATTTGTGGGGAGAGTAGTTATTGATGAAGTCAACCTTCATCTATCAAAGGGTACCTCAAGATAGAATAAAGTTAATATGTCTTATATACAAGTGAATTGGTATTTAATAATTTCAGTGGTAGTTACACCACATTACTCCCTCACCAGAATTTTATCTGAGATAGAATTTGATGAACAAATACCACTCACTAATTGATTAATGCTGTTTTTTTTTTCCTTTTGCTTATCCTATTTTATATTTTTTCTTTGTTTTTTTATTATTTTCTTTTTTATTTCTTTTCCATTCTTTCTTTCTTTTTTTTTTTTGTAAGTGGTCATGAGAATTTTATTACCTTTATCTATCAAAAGGTATTTCAAGATAAAATCAAGTTAACATGTCTTATATACTAGTGAATTGATATTTCATAATTTTAGTGGCTGTTACGCCACATATTCAGAGAAAGTATGGTTTCGTGCTTGATTTTGTAACTTAATGTATCTTTTTAACTATTTAATTAACCTATTTGAGGTCACTTCCTTGAACCATTGAGTCTCAGATTGTGAAGATCCGACCATTAGATCATAAGTTATTTAGATTGGTCCCTTTATTTTTTTGTGCACTGTATCTCTCCTTAAAATTAGGTCAAGGAATTTAGGGACAGCTTATACACACACACACAAATATATATATAGTTAAACCTCGGTTAAGCGGTAATTCTTGGGTCCGAAAAACATGTTTGTTTATGAGAGTTGTCCATTTATGGGAAGGGTATCCTAATAACAAAGTTTAACACCGCAAATTGTTTTTAGATTATTTTAAAAGTTATAGAAATAGTTAAATAATCTACAATAACAATCTACAAGGATATTTATTTAAACTTAAAAAACTATTTTTTTGATAAAAAAGAAAGAAAAAAAAGTTTGATATAAATACAAAATTCTAGATGTAGCTACAGATATATGAATATAATTTTCCTTCAGTTATTGNCCCTTACACCTACCTATCACTCGATAGGAAATGTGGTTAATATCTCATTGAAAGTAAACCATGAGGATCTATGGAGTTGATTATTCACAACTGATCATCTGTCAAGTGTCTGAATAAATGTTTCATTTATATGAACACAACGAAGATTATACTTCTGTTTTCTTTTTTACCCCAGCTGTGTTAAATACAGTTTTCAAATTGATAAGAAAATGAAAGAAATTTTCAGTTGGAAAGAAGCATTGAGAGCATTTAAAAGACGTCATTTCAACTTGAGGGGCCTCATTACCTGTATCAAGATGAAAAGATGTCACTGTCCAAATTATTTCACAAGAGCAGTATCATTTTCTCTCCTTTCTTTGCAAAGATAAGGCAAGGTGTCAGGAGAAAAATTGATTCTTTAGTACTGAAATAGCTTAACAATATTTTTAGTTATGGATAAGGCAAAATATTTACATACTTTAAAAACGATGAAAAAATGCACTTTTTTTCTTGCAATTTAAAGCAGACATATTTCTTTTTTACAAATGTAAAGAAAAAGTAGTGCCTGGTTTGAAGAGATAGAAAATAACGTTTCAGGGCAAAAATTACTTTCGCGTCCAGTGACGTGTCCGCTTTGTGGACAATGTACTAAGGGCTTATCCATAGAAGATTACCAGAGAATTAAAAATATGTTCTTATTGAGAGGCGTCCGTTTTGCAGAAGTGTCCATAACAAGAGGTTTCACTGTATATATATAATTTACATATTTGCTACTTACATAAAAAAAAGAAGAGATATTTCTATCTATATTCTATAATAATGAATAAATATCATGATAGGTAAAACTTTCATAAATGTATCTAATGAATGAATAAATTTTACACATATTTTCATTTCCAATACATGACACATATTTGTATTGAATTTATGTTAGGTATTATAAAAGAAATATGTCAATGTAAAATACCTCATGTACCTTCAATATGAAACTGCTTTATGGCCTTTCCAAAGCATAGCTCATAAGTCCACCAATCTTTAATCTAAAATCAAGTAAATTTCTCCACATTAAGAATAATTAAAAATTTAGAATAATTAGAAATTTAAATATATTTTTTAAAGGATTTGGCCACTGAGCAGGACCAACTTTTTGAGAAACATTTTAGTAGTCAAGTAAACAAGCAACTTTTCAAAAATTGAAGAGATAGTTTTCTGTAATAGTATTAAAATGCAAAATTTAACCTTTAATTCTAAAAGTTATAATTAGTAAAATAATAATGAAGCTTTATAAATTTAAATAAATCAAGACTAATAGTTGTAGCGTATAAAACTATGACAAAGGTTAAAAAAAAATTATTGTGGCATAAATAAATGAGTTCATCCAATATAGAAAAAAAAAAGTATCTTTTTTAAATCATAAAAGAAGCAAAAAGTTAAAAACAAGTATTCAAAAATGAAATAATGCTAGGAAAAGAGGAAACATTAAAAAACATGAATGTGAACTTACATAGTAAAGTTTTCTGGTTTCATAGAACTTAGAAAAATTTGAGTATATCAGTAAAATGCATGAAAAAAAGGCATAACAAAAACAAATAAACGCAAACTGCTTGATGTACAAATTTATCCTCATTCACTATATTGTTTTGACACTGACATACTTAGTTTCTAAATTTCCTTACTTAGGCTGCATTGTAATAACTGTTCAAAATATTAACATCAAGTCAAAAAAAGTATATATTTTTATATGTAATTTAACCAAATATATATATTTTTTCAACTTATTATATAATATACTAAGTATCCACTATTGAAGTATCTATGCATCACATTTAAACATATTGCCTTTATTCTAAAGGCAAATGTCATTCTATTTAATGTTTCATTTTTATGCATATTTTATTTCTATGAAAGTTCTTAATACATTGAGAAGCAAGTTGGGTATCCATGGAAAAATTTGAGGATATCCAATTTCATTAATTTACAAAAAATGGCTTAATGAAAAATTCAGTTGAAACATATATTCTCTTTTTAAATAAATGGAAGATATATGTCATATGCAATTTTCCAAAGTGTATGTAAATAAAATCATCAAAAAATTTTAGCAAATTTAATCAATTAAAAAAATGAAAAAAGGTCAAGAGGAATCATTTTAAAAGTACAGTGTAATGTTTAGTGCAAAAGAAACATCTTCATAAGAATATGCCTTGAAATCAGACAGTTTGGAAATTACCTAATTCTTTTAAAATCATTCTAATAAAAGTATAGATTTTACATACTTGAATGACAACCTTTTTCCATTTTATTATTTTATTTATTTAAACAAGGTATTTTACACATTCAAAAATGTTTTTAAAATCTTTCTTCACTACTAGACAGAAAATTGCAAGACTTTTTCATTAAGTATTTAGCCATTTTAAAAATATTTTGATACAAATTTTTCCTGAGTTATTAAATTACAAATTTTTTTAAGTATTTTGTGAGTGAATTTTTAACTTTCAATCAAAATTTCCTCTTTCTTAGTGGCAGTTATTTTTTCTTCATATTATGCTAATACATTATATATATATTTATAATTAGTTTTCAATTTCACACTGAATTTTTTTCCTTCAAAGTATACACATTCATTAAATCTTAGTGACAATTTTAGAAGATAAAAATAAAAATAAATATTTAAGTGATTAATCAAGATTTCTTATAAATTTTTCAGTAAATGGAACAGTTTTTTTGGTAACTACCAAACCTGAACTCTTAAATTAAAACTGATTGACTACACTGGCAATATTATGATTGATTGTGTAATATTGTGCAAACGGAGAAATAATTGTAAAACCAATGAAAAATTGCTGCTCGGATTAAAAGTATACTGCAGAAGAAAAACACCATATGAGAGACAAGGAAGAATAACATTCCAAAATAAGAGGACTCTGAAAGGTACAAAAAACTGCATAATAAATAATGGAAAAAAATAATCTAGAATAAAAGTATTTAAAAATATCTCAACCGTACAGAATCTTTTAATGGTTGTTTTAAGGTGACGGTTATCCAAAATTTTTTCATGAAACCAGACAAATACTACTACTGCAATGTTTTCGTTTGCAAATGATACTTCTGACAACATACTCTATGTCAGTAGAATGTTGTTGTAGGCCATTTAGACAATGGGAGTGTCATTGTTCTTGCCTGATAGTGGTGCCATCTATGGCCAAGAATTCGACCTCTAGCACACCTGTTTATAGGGCGGACTCATATATACATGCATTCATTCATCCATTAATCATAATTTGGACTTAAACCAGAGAACGAACAATCTCCGATCCAGTACTCCCAGAGCTAGATTTTACTGTGGGAACATGGAGGACTTTCGGACCTGACAGATTTAACGTGCACCAGTCACCATTTATTACGACCAGCTGGATTTGAACTTTCACTATCCCGGCCTATTTCAATAGAATGACGATCACTAATAAAATCCTGGTCTTTCAAAATCAGTCACTTTTGAAAATTAAATCTGAAAAAATCATTGCAATATTAAAACCATCCTTTAATAAAATCTTTATAGCTGCATGCAATTAAGCTTTTGGAGAGAATATGCTTTAAAAATGAAAAATGTCATGTTTTTTATGTTGGATTATTTAGAAATTTCTTTCTAAGTTTTAAAAGATGTGCATCGTCTGACACATAGAAAACAAATTTCAGTAAAGTAAAGGATCTATGCTACAAGTATGGATTACACTTCTAGGTGAAATTGAAGGGTTATTAGCTAAAAAAGAATGAAACAGAATGCGATAGCAAAAGAGTTCAAATGAAAACTGCTTATGAAGTAAGGGAATTTATTGAAAGTCCATCATCATTCAATAATAATGATTCCCAGGCTAACTCTCACAGTTAAAAAAGAATTAAGCTGCCACAGCAGGGTTGAAAAAAAGAATTCAAAAGTAAATAAACTAAAGAATATGCTGAATGCCGTGTATATTCAATGAGATCAGTGACTATGATTGAATAAACCATACATAATCTGTTAATCATTATATCACATAAGAGTTAGTAGTGGTTAGTTAGTATTATATGCAAAAACAATTTAAAATTAGTTAGTGGTCATATAATATTATAAGTAAAAAATAAAGACTGAGTTTACATTCATTTTAACTTAATTTGTTAGTTAAGCATGTCTAAATGGCAAGATTTGAGTGCCAAGGATAAATTCACAATGCATTTAAATTTATTTTTTGCTCTAGATGTAATATTGAAGGTTAAAAAAAAATTTTACAAATGACATAAAGTTTTAATTTAAGATCCTGCTAATCAAACAATATGCTAATATTTTAAGAGCCTGCTGTAAATTAAAATGTAGCTTCTGTTTAAACAAAATAAATGTATATTGAACATTTAAATTAAAAAGCAAATATAGCAATTATTTTAGCTACTTCTGTATACTACTTCTCCAAGTATAGATAGACCAATTTATAAAATCAGTCAATCAATTTTATCAAATCATATGTTCACAGGAAAAATGCTATTTTAATAAGCAACAAAAGGAATAAAAAAATTTTGTTGAACAAAAATTTTCACAGAGGATGATAAGATAGCAACTTCATTTTCTATTTAGTTATAGTTCCGCAGTGAACTAATCGTTAAGACACGGTTCCTAGCAGATCACCGAAGCCAAGCATCACTGGCTGCGGTCAGTGTGTGGGTGGATGACCACTTAGATTAGTCTGCGTAGGGACCGAGGGTGTGCGGTATGGGTCCTCGTTAAACTGTTCTACCGTAAAGTGCTCAATTTCATGTGAAGGTTGTTGGGCTACCGAAACAGGGGTGCCATCCCCTCTGCAGAGGATCAAAATTGTGATGACACGGCTTCGGATCATCCTCAGGGATGTTTACCAGACCGTCACCAATAGTCCATTGTGCATCTCTAGCGCGACGTAAATGAAACTACAACTACTTAGTTATAAATGATTTTTATATTTTCAATTCAGTCTTCAATATCTCACAATAAAAAAAATATATTAAATTTAAAATATAAAGTTCATGAAAAATTTGGCATTTGAACTTAAATTCCTCTAATTGTAGGTAACTAAAGTAAGATGTGCATAACGCTTCATTTCAAAAATGATTAAAATTCTTTATTTTTTAGCAAAGGGAATTCAAATAATAAAAGATAATATTTTAGGATAAAATCTGAAATTCACAGCCTAGAAATTGAAAGCTTTTTGTTCTTACATACAAAGTAGGAATTAAAAAATAAAAACTTAATATTTCCAAGATTAAAGCACAACTGCATCAGAATTACTTGAACAGTACGCAAGAGAAAGTTTAACATGAGCTTTGACTAAATAAACAAATTTTATGAAAGAGAAAAGAGAAACAGATTTATTTCTTCAAATATGCCAAAGAAATATAAATTTAATATTTAATTATATATAATTTTAAATTTTATAAATCTTAATCATTTCATCATAATGAGGGTCTATACAAATATATAAAACACATTATAAGATTCAAACACATTTTACACAAACAATGAAGTGAATAATTCGAAAATAAACTTAACAAAACTAAGAATATGCATTACTACCAATAGCTTAAATAATCTTTTAATGAACTTTTAATTAAAATTTCATAACTTACTTTGTATAAACAACTTCCTTCATACATGGGTTCAAGAAGTTTCTGAATATCAATACTTTTTCCATTTTTACTGTCACTTTCTGATAAACTTTCATTAGGCTTTGGAATATAGCATTCATACTCTTTACCAGATTTGGAAGTCATAGGCACTAAAGAAAAATGTTGTTCCTAAAATATAGAGACAGAAAAAGATACATAAAATTATACTAATTGTGAAGTAGAAAAAAAATTACTTCACAATTGTCAATATACTATACAAGTTAAAGATGCAACAATTTGTATGGAAATTAAGGATTTTATACTAATTAATAATAATCAGTCAGCACAATTTATTTTAGAAAAAAAATTCTATTATAAATTGCTATTAGTATAGTTTAAAAGCAATACAATAAAGATAATTTTTTCTAGGTAAAATTCTAATGTATGGTGAACTTAGAATGTAACAAAATACAATAATTTAATATTTTTTTTACATTGTATGCTATATAAACACTATTTTAGGCTATATAAAGTAGCTTATATAAATGCTATTGTAGCTTTATTGTATGCTTTAGTAGGTTATATAAATGCTATTATTTATATATGCTATACGCTATTTTAGGTAGATAAAAAGAAAAGCAAAAAACTTTCTGCATGCATTGATTAACTCTTGTAACCAGTTTCACCCCATTCATAGCCACCTCATTTTGGCAAATTTGTTTGAAAATCAGAATTTTTTTTTTAATGTAAAATTTTTATAGAACTCAATATTTATTCACTCCACAAAGATGTTTGATAAAAAAGCAAAAAAAGATTAAAATAAAAATACAAACATGTTATGTGCAAAAACACTATTTAAATAATTTAAAAATTACCTGAAATTTAAGTAAGAAAAAAGCGTATGTAGGTAACATTTATCCACAGAATGTTAGCAAAGTTTTAATAAAAATATTGATGCAAGATTTTATTTAAATTGTGTGAATTTCAATGTGTGATTTTAAAAGTCCTGCAATTAGGAATCTCGACATTTAATTTTAAAATTGTGTACATACTAATCTCAATGTTTAATCTTAAAATCAATATAAATTTTGACATTTGATTTTAAAATAGGGCATGAACATATACCTCAACTGCTTGATTTTAAACTCATATGAATCTAAAGTTGGATATTTTATTTTAAAATTGAGTGAATACAAATTTTGAAAAATTATTTTTAAATCACTTGAACACAAATCATAATAGTGGCTTTTTTATCTCGTGAATAAGAAACACGATACTTGATATAAAATCATGAAAATACGAAAGATGACACATGATCTTAAATTGCACAAATAGGAATCGCGATATGTGATTTTAAATCACGGAATGTAATTTTAAATCCAAATGGATTAGTAGGAAAAGCATAAAAACAAATATTTTTTTCTTTCAAATTACAAACTTTCTTTGAAGAGGCAGATTATTACTTTCTTTTTTAATTATTTCTTTAAAAAATTGAATGAATTAATGAAGCATGAATCAACTAAATTTTTCAAAATATAAAAAAAGCAAGAAGTTATATTCAGGTTAACATGAATTCCGGCTACTAAGGCAATTTTGAGATTTTTTCTCTTTTTTTTTTTTTTTAAGCCCGGGACTAGAAACACAATTAGAATGTCTTACTTTGAGTGTGTCTAATGCTTGATTCTAGCACAATGCCATTTGTTACAGCTCTTTTGAAATTAAATACTATATAAAACTCAATCTAATTCATAAAAAATACAGAGCAATTAGAAACTCTGAAGCTAATGAGAGAAATGAAGAAAATGAATTTAGAGGTTAATAAGTTTAAATTTGGCTATTAAAATAATTGCAATACTTTAGTGTTAATGAAAATATTCAGCACTGAATGGAAGAGAATCATAAACATCACTCAAGATTTGTGGGTTTATTAGAATATATGTGTTCATATTGAACAATACATAAAATATTTATATGGGAACATTTGAACCCACATTTAATGGAAAATTGCACAAAGTTGAATAAAAGTTTTACATTAATTACATATCTTACATTGAACACTTCTTTTAATTTTCAATAACGATTTTTAAATATAGGGAAAGATTTCACATATTTTGCTAATATATCAGTGTTTTCACTACAGCGCGAGAATCTCGCATATTTTTTTCTTTTCTCGCATTAAAAAATTATTACTGCGAGAAATTCGTGCATTCTATAAATCAATTTCAAAATTTGCAAATTTCTCGCATTTTGGAAGAAGCTTCGAATTACGCTATTTAGAAAAAAATCCTTTAACCGAACCTCGGAACCCCTTTCAGAACACATTTCTCTGCAACCACATGTTTACCATAGGTAAAGTTTTTTCATGTAAGGCGGTAAAGTTTTTTCATGTAAGACGGTAAAGTTTTTTCATGTAAGACGGTCAAATTTTTTATGCACTAATGTAAGAGGGACAAATACCTAGTAAAGGCAAAATCTTCTATGATGATGCAGCAAGAATATTCAATGCTTTAAAAAATAGAAGACGTTAAAAATGTATTATAATAAAAGAAACATTTTTTTTCCAAGTCTATTTGTGTTTTTTAAGTTTTTGGAAATCTCACTTAACTTTCTGAAATCNTATATATATAGAATAATAAATAAACAAAAAAAATATTCATCAACAAATACGTTTTCGGAAAGAAAAATGTAAAGTAAGCGAGTAAAAGCCACATTTTTTCATTTTTAATAAATACACTTATGCTTACTCCCATATTTTTCAGAGGATATTTCAACACGTTAACCTCATATTGAATTGCGTTCAGTTCTTCAATTGTGAAAGCTAAACATTTTAAATTGAATATCCCTACTATAAAAGAAAACAACAAGCAAACAGAAATCATATTGAAATTCTCAAATATAATAAACCAGATATAAATACTAGCAGAAAAAACTTTGCCGAATCATGTTGATTGATTTCAAACAAAAATAAAAACTGTCCTTATGGTAAAAAAATCTTAAGGTAAACAAAACAGAGCAGCTTAGTGATGCCACAAAACAAAAATTATCCGCAATAACTATGCCAAATGATACACTCATTATGTATCCCTTTTTTGCACAAAATTGGGCAATCGCAACGATCGAATACGCCATCTGGGGAGAAGACTGGATCCATGCCTTTGGCCCTTCCCTCTCCTCCTCTTTTCATTTGTATAGGAATGTACTATGATATTTCTCCTTTTCTTAATATTTTTCGTATTTAATTATCAAAAATATTTTTTTAAATTTCCATGATGTTTTCTTTTAGAACTATGTTTAATGTAGTTTTCATTTCCATATAGTTTCCTAACATAAGATTTTAATCTGTTTGAAAATCATGACTAAAAACACACTTCCTCCTTCTATGACTCTCCACACGCTAATGGTGAAAACATGCGAAGTATTGCTGCGAAGTACTGCTCTACACAACATGTAGCCCATTTCGATCGCCGATATTAAAGATATGTAAGCTGCTTCGATTGGAAGACACCTGTCTTTTTTTCAGCTCCATCAATTCCTCTATTAATTTCAATGCGCAGCTGTACAATTAAGCCCAGCTTTTGAAGCCAATTAGTTCCTCGTAGTTTGGTACATATAATAGCCGATAAGCTAATCTGTCAATTTCATGACTAACAGAGTGGGGTTTCGAATCCCAGAGTTCACACCACAATATTTCCTCCTTTCCCTTCAACACATGAAGAGTTTCCAGTCTCTAGCACTCCCCAATTTGGGACCATGGATTATTAAAATTCTATACTTCCACATCCACGCATAGATAGCAGTACCATTAAGAGGCTACACACAAAAACGCCAAGTATTTTCCATTTTTTAGAATAGATGAATGAACCAGATAAACTTATTAAACCACATTCCACGGTTCATTTGTTAAAACACATTTCAACCAGAACCATTATATTATTAATACTAGTTAATGCCCATTACCTAACAAAAAACCTAGTTCCAATATATCATGCTAGTTGTAAGCGGTTTCAAAACAGTAAAGACAAAAAAAATATGTTCTTTACCACAAAACTTTACGGTAAATTGGGGCGACAGACTGCTGCCAGTTATTTACAATATTTTTAGAATAAAAATTCTAACACTATACAATTCTCAATTAGAATATATTCTCTCATTTTCAATAATTTTCTATTAGTCTAGTCGCAAAATTTTGTACAAATAAGCAGATGGTTATAAATGCGAAAACATGTAAGTTTTTCACATAGACTTGAAAAAGCTGCCAAAAGTTGTCTTTAATAATAGTTAATCAACAGAATTTTACCGGTATCGTTAGTACATTTGTGGGGGAGGGGGGCTACTAGCGTGCGACTTAATTTAATGTTGTTCAAAACAATGTTTATAACTAATTTTATTGGATGTATTTTGGTGATAAGAGATAATGCATTAAAATTAAAATAGGTTTTCCTTTACAAAATTAATGAAAGCTGAAAAACATTTAAGCATTTCAAAGATGAAGAATTTAAAGAATTAAAAGTTGTTGCAGTCAGTTTCATTAATATTTGTTAGCCATAGAAAAGCCTCGAACTTCAGAGAACATGAAATATGATTTATTTGTTTTTAATATAGTCATATGCATAATCAGTAAGAAACTGGCAATACAATTGACTAAAGAATTTAATTTCACACTAAAGTCATAACATTTAGGAAAGGAAAATAGAAATTTGTGACAGTCAAGATATTTACAGAGTATTTTCAAATTTTGAACATTAACTCACCGAAGCAATTGTTAGCAGCAATAAGGACACTATGAAAAAAAGTTTTTTTTAAAGTTCTTTTTTAATGTATATTGTCTCAGATGCCGAATGGCTCTTCGGTGTATATTCCTGGGCATTAAAGCTTCAGTGAAAGAACCGTTATCGTGTTCTGTTGCTGATATGGTGTATGGTAGACCTTTAACTTTGCCTGGAGGATTTTTCTTAGAACTCTGAAAGTTTAGTTACTAATGATTTTCTTGTGGCATGTCAACGTAGAGTTAAGCGACCTACTAGTACCTCACAGCATTTCAGGAAAAACATTTTTGTGTATAAAAAATTTATTAATTGTATGTTTTTCTTCGACAGGACAGAATAAAGAGGTCTCTTGTTCCTCCATACAGTGTACCATACTTTGTTTTATCTAGGTCGCCAAAGCACTTCACAATTTAAGTTGCCAGCTTTTTCAACAGTGCTAAAAATAACACCACGGCAGATTTCAATTTAATTCTGGATAAGGAGCTCATCCAAGATAATGGATATCACCACCCAATCATAAATTTCCTGCTCTCGGATGGGATATTATCAGAAAGATATAACAGAAATCCCCCCACCCCCATCTTTTTATGACTCACATTACTCCGGGGAAGAAGAAAGAAACAAAGGTGACTCTCAGCCCGGGAGTATTCCACCCTTAGATATTTACCTATTTGTTCCCCTCCAGATGATTAAATATATATTCATCATGACTATGTTAATTTAAATGTATACTCATCATATTTATTAAGTTTCCTATGTATTTTGTAAAGGGATGAGAGTAGTCAGAAAGTAAAAAAGAGGAAATCCAAGAATTAATATATATATATATATATACACTCCTCAAAAGTGAAATTGCAACACCAAGAAATAATGCACGTAGCGTCATGCAAATTTCAGGAGGGATAGTAGTGAGATGGATATGCAAATGATTAAAAAAACAGACTAATAAAATCATTATAAAGCAATTTATTCAATATCTAATGTGGCCACCTCGGGCAGCTATACAGGCCTCAATCCGGCGAGCATGCTATCAATGACTCCATTGATGGTTGCCTGAGGTAACCTTTGCTAAGCCACATTCACTGCTGTGCGCAGATCATAGATGGTTTGCGCCATTGGTCCTCTGTTCATGCCACGTCCAATAAGATCCCATAGGTTTTCTATGGGATTCAGATCTGGAGAGGCTGCCGGCCAGGGAAGGATGTCAAATCCAGTCAGGCTGTTAAGAGTTCGCCGTGCGACATGCGGCCTGGCATTGTCTTGCTGGAATACCGTGTTGGGTGCGCCCTGCAACAAGGGCAGAACAACGGGATACACAACTTGTGTGACGTAGCGGTCCGCTGTCAAACTGCCGTGAATGTGTACCAGGGGCGTTCTGCGATCAAACATTATGCCACCCCAAACCATGATGCCCGGTGTAGGACCGTTGTGACGCTCGGCGTAATGGGCTGGTTCGTAGCGTTCTCCGGGTCGCCGCCATACCCGTCGACGGCCGTCATTTCTCCACAGACAGAAACGAGATTCATCCGTGAACAATACCCGATGCCATTGGATGGTCCAGGTACGATGACGATGACACCACGCCAGGCGTCTAGCCCTGTGTAAAGCGGTCAACGGTACCCCTGTTGCTGGTACCCGTGCACGTAACTGTACTTCATGCAATCTGTTGCGTATGGTTTGGGTGGACACAGATCCACCTGCTCCTGAAGGCAACCGGCTTCGGATGGCACGTGCCATGGAGAAAGGGTCTCGAATAGTCAACTGGCGAATACGCCGGTCTGTGAGCTCTGACGTGCACCTGTGCGCACCACTTCCTCTTCGGCGTGCACGTAGACCTTCCTGAATCCATCGTGTGACACAACGTTGGATGGTACTCACGTTGTGCCCAACACGAATTGCTATTGCGCGCAGCGACAAACCAAGTTCATGGAGTTCGATAATACGATCACGTTTCCCGGTCGTTAACTGATGGTATTGAGCTCGCCGACGTCTCAGAGGCATTTTCTACGCTTTTTCGAAAGTCGCAAATGCTACGCAAAACCTCAGATGCCGTTTATGAGAAGGGAAAGTTGCTAGCCTTTATAGCCCGAATATGCGTACCACGTGATCAGATGCGTGAAAAAATTTAATCATTTGCATATCCATCTCACTACTATCGCTCCTGAAATTTGCATGACGCTACGTGCATTATTTCTTGGTGTTGCAATTTCACTTTTGAGGAGTGTATATATATACAAAAATTTGACAAAAAAAATTTTTTAAACTTGCAAACCATGTGATTATAAATCCCGATATGAGGCTTTTAAATCACGTGAATATGAAACTCTACATCGAATTTAAAAAAATGCGAAAATACAAATCATGATGCGTAATTTTCAGATCACGTAAATACGAATCACGATGCATAATTTTTAAACCGCAAAAACGAATCACGACATTGGCTTTTAAGCTGGCGTGAATAAAAATTGCTACATAGGGTTTTAAAAGCGGGTAAGTACAAATCGCGATATTGGATTTTTAAATCTTGCAAACAAGAATCGCAATGTATGATCTTTAAATCGCCCGAATAAGAATCGCAACGTTTCACTTTTAAATCAGGTAAATACGAAAATCGATGTTTGATAATAAAATCGCGATTTTGAAAATGCATAGAAACAAAACGCGAAATTCGATTTTTAAATCTCGTAAATAAGAATCATAATGTACAATATTTAAATAGTGTAAATAAGAATCGCAATGCGCAACTTTTAAATCAGGTAAATACGAAAATCGATGATTGATCGGGACTTGGGCTTTCTAAAAGGCTTGTTTGTATTGTTTTCGTTCAGACATAATAAAAAAAATTTATAAGATTAATTGGATGAGCAAATAAATATTTTCACCACAAATCCACCTCCATTTTTTTTTTGTTTTTGCGTTTGCTTTCACGCCAGAAAACAGGAAGCAGCGACGTCTGAGTTACGAAAATACCAGCTATCCGTCGGACGGATGAAAATCTTATTTTCTGTGCGTGAAATCGGTGAAAATAGCTAAAATAAGTAAAAATTTGGACGGGTTAACAGCTAGGACGTAGTTTGAATTTTCTGTTTTTCTTTGAAAATCGTAAATAAATTTAATTATTTTATTTTAACGGCTGAATTTCAAAAAAAAGCGGGATATTCATTAAAAAAAAAAAAAAAAAAAAAAAAAAAAAAAAAAAAACCGAAACTTTTAGAGAATAAGAGTTTTTGATAAAAAGGCTGAAATTCGAGAGACAAAAGCGAAACAAGCGGAAATCCGCTAAAAAGCGGAAAAGTCTGATCCCTGTATAAAGGTCAACCAGTTTTATCCCAAGGAAATGATTTTTAGAGAAACTTCAGAGGGAAGAATGAGGAATTCAATAATTTCGCTCCACGGAAAAATGAATTCCTCATAAAATATTTTTACTTGTGCACAAAGAATAATTTCCGAGGAAATTAGCGGGAAAAATGGAAAAATCTGAAAAAAAGTGGAAATCCGCGAATTCGCCGAAGAATCTAATCCCTGTTTATCTAACGTTATATCTTTAATTAATATCTTTACTTGAGCTGCACTCAACAGCATGCTACTCCAACCGCCAACTGCCTTAATTTCCTCCAAATACTTATGCCATTAGTCAAATTTGCCTTAGGGCAAAGTATAGATTTAGAAGTTTGGTGCCTGCTAGCGTTGGCAGATACTTCACCAATAGCCAGATCGAGTCGAGTCGAGCTACTTTCTTCTTCTTTCAGTAGTTGATACATAAACACGCTTTTCGTATATTTTGATTTTGATTAATAAATGGTTTTGTTTCTTACGAGAAGTATCATCAATGTTTAACTAGAAACCTTTTCCCAAAACCATGCAGATCCTGTAAAATGAAAACTAGAGTCTAAAAAAGTATTTACGAAAGAGAAATATACATTTAAATGTTAGAATTAATAGAAAAAGTAATTGTCCAAAAATAATCTAAAATAAGGAAAGAGTAAATAGTTACCTCCTAGAAAAAACTAATAAATAAAAATTTTTGTTAAAAGTTTTGATCATACACAAATAGTGTTGATGCAAGTAGCATCAAAAGCGACCAATATGAAACCAGGAAAAAATAAGTGAAATCAGTAAAATTACATAAATGAAGTGTTTTCTTTTCCTCTTTTTTGTAGCATATTTATTATTTATTTACTTTCTACTTTTTTTAAAATAAGATCTGCATAGGAAAGTAAAATAAGGAAAGGGCGTATTATTTAATTCTCTTGCTTCGTTATATGTTTACTTCGTTATATGTTTACTTCTAAAATATTGGTGTATAGAAATTCCGAAAAAAATGGTTCATTAATTTATTGAATAAAGTCTAGTTTCAGTTATTCATTTTTATTTTAAGATGAGTTGTTTTTATTTTTTTTTTATTCTTTTATTCAAAAAGCATATTTATTTATTTTTTTAATGTCTCGGTTTTTGCCTTTAGTTGTACTGAAAAGAAAACTGTTTCAATTTTTTCTAGCAGGCTAAAAAAAGTGATGGCTTTTATTATTGACAACTGCTGATTGTTACCTAGAAAAAACTCGACCACTTTTCATCATACTAAAACGAATGTTATAATTTGCGATTGTGTGTGCGTGTGCATGTGGGGGGGGATGCTGTACGGAAGCATACCGAAACAATAGACATACACATAATACACAATTATATTATAGAGACATACTAGGGACTATCCTTCTTCCTTGGGATTCGAGCCAGGCACCTTGCGTACGTCGAAGCGTACGCAAGGAACGTCGCGAAGCGTACGACGTAGCCAGAATGCTGCCCCAGGGGTGATGACGTGAGAATTATTTGTGCATTTAAATTAAAGATGAATCCAAGCGGTTTGTCTATTTTCAATATATAAGCAGCCATAGTTCATGTAAATTCTATTTTAGATTGTTGTTCTAGCCTGATACTATATACCAAGCAAATTTTTATAAGGTAATAAAATACATACATAAAATACAATTTGTATTTCTTTTATTTTAAGTTCTACAGAATACAATTCGTAGGAATTGCATTATTTTTAATTATTATTATTAGATTACTATTATTATTAGCATTATTATTATTAGAAAATTTTCCTTTTCTTTTTCTACCAAACAAATAATAATGAAATAATTTGTGAAATTGTTTTCATGCCTGAATGTTTAATGCCATATTGAATCTAAAAATCTTTTTAGTCAGTCAACTCACCTGGTTTTAGAATAATTAGCAGAATCGCCAGAGTTTGTGCTTCGCACTGTACAGGCGCAAGGCTTCAAGCCAGAAGGTACCACTTTGTTTACTTACTGGAACCGTTAGTTAAATAAAAATGTTCAATTTTTAAAGAAAATATTAATATTAACATTCTACTTTTGCAAAAACTACGAAGAAAAAAAATCTTGTAAAACAAATTTATGTATACACGCTGAGTAAATATATATCTTATGAATTAAAAGCAACAGAATTCTGATTTAAAAGAGCACTAAAATTATTTACGCTATTTATATAAATAATTTTATAATCTTTTTGTTTGTCCTGGTAACGATTTATCAGAAATCTGTTACTTACAATTATAGTTCTTATTACTCAGATATTTAGGAAAAATATAAAGTTGTAACGAAATTTTAGCAGATAAAATTGTATTTTTAAGTACAGGAAAAGTGGTACTCTTAAGAGGAAACACGATTACCAGACAATATTTCAGAATGTAAGATTCATTTTGATATTTATATAGTAACTTTAAGGTCTTGATGGAAAAATACTTAACATGAAGCTAAACATTTCAATTTAGTTCCTAAACTGATTTTCGATAAATTTCGAATTTTGATAATTCAAATTTTATCAAATTTTTATAATTTCTGAAATTTTGATAACAACATATTTTTAACGTTTTTAGACATTTAATTAATAATTTTTGCATATTTTGTGTACTGCTAAATTCTACGTCTTCTTTCTCCCTTCAACGAAAATTTTATGATGTTATAACAGAAACAAAAGTGTTGCTGTCTTACGGTACTCCAGTTGCGCAACAGGAGAGAGAGCTACTGTTTTGCTTACGAGGTTGAGGGTTCTAAACCTGTACTCAAATATATTTCATGAAGCTATTTTGATTATTACTACGGAAACATTCTTGTATTTCAGCTGTATTTTTTATAGGGTTTTTCTCCTGAATTTTTTATTATTTCTGGAATTATATTTTTGAATGCATATCCTTTTTTTTTCTCGTACCTTTATCACATTAGAACTGTTACAAATTTAGTAAAATTGTTTCAGGCATAATAAATTTATGAAATTTACCTATTAATTAGTGTATTTACACATTCTTTAACAGTTAAGCTATTCTCATTAGCATAAAAGAAAAATCGAAATTTATCTGGTAGTTTTATTGTAAATTCATAAAGAACGTGCCATGCTAAAATCTGTCGCATATTTTACTCTTTCTTATGGGTCAGAAAAAACAGTAAATGTTACCATGTTCTGACAGTTTTGTTCATAATTTCTTAAGTGAGTTTACTTTTCTGTGAATTATTTTTTTATTCCAAATGCTGATATATCTTAATATTTTTCAAATCTCATCTGGAAAAAATGCTAAAAACGCTAAAGACATGATTGTATAGGCTTTTTAGTAAAAAGACTCTACGAAAATAAAAACCACTGTTTAAAAAAATAATCGATAAAAATGAAAAAGGCGTAAAAATTTAAAAATACAGAAAAATTAATTCGTCAGGAATTATTCCGGACCTTATAGAGATAATTAGAAAACATTCAAACAACTTTGACCTTCTACAAATAGCATTTAAATTAAAATATAGATGAAATATAGATGAACTATAGATGTAATCCGAAAAGATTTCATAAATGAAATATTTTTTCTCTCTCCTTTTTGTAGCGTATTTATCTATTTATCTTGAGACAAATTGTATAAGAAAGTAATGTAAACGAGTGGCGTATTTCTTAATTAAATTTTTTCTTTATGTCCTTACTACTAATATAAAATTGTGACTAAAAACTCCGAAAAAGTTAGAGTAACATTTAATTCTCTCTAAACTATTTTCACTCATTTATTTTTACGTTAAATTGAATAGTTTATTTATTTACTTGATATTTTTATGAACAATTTTGTTTAATTTTTTGTTTTGTGTTTTTAGTTACATTAAAAGAAAACCAAACAGTTTCAATTTTTTCAAGTGTGAGAAAAAATTGATGACGTTTATTATTTATTACCGCTCATTTTTACCAAAAATTCATGTGACTGTTTTTATCATAAGGTAACTGCTTTCATCACATATATTTTTCAAACAAAAATATTATGATTGCATTATTTGAAAGGAAAGATGATGAATGACAATAAATTACGACCATCTAGGATAGGAATTTGGGGATCATGTTATTTTTATTTCCTTCAAAGCGGATTCGAGGTGTTATACATTTATTGATTGGTAACATTAAAGGAAATAATAGACCGGGATAGCCTGGTCGGTAGGGCGCTGGGTCCACGTCCAAGAGTTCGTGGATTCAAACCCCACCGGCCAAAGACTCCTCGTGTAGTAAAAGGTGACTGATGCATGTTAAATTTGTCGAGTCACAAAGTCCTCCATGTTCCCATTACACATCAATACCTCTGGAGGTACTGGATTGGAGATTGATCATTCTCTAATTCAGGTCAAAATTACGATCTGTGGATGAATGAATGGATGTATAAACGAGTCCGCCCAATAAACGTGTGTGACCTATGTGTGTGGCAGAAGTCGAATTCTTGGCCAAAGATGGCGCCACTGGAAAACAAGAACAATCGCACCCTTCTTCCTAAACAGGCATACATCAATAACAACGAACGTTATAGTATCAGATTATGGACGGGAATGGTGTACGGAAGCATACCGAAGTGTTTGGCATACACATTAGATAGAAAAAGATTATAGAAATACGTAAAATACTATGTTCTCTTCAAGGAGTTGGACCCATCACCTTGGAGATACAAAGCGAATGTAGTAGCCACTACATCCCGGAGTTAGGACTACACAATGTAGCCATTACATCAAGGAGTTAGATCCCTTTGAAACAACTTGAAAATTACGGGTGCATTTAAATATAAGATGGATTAAGGCTCTTAATCCATTTTCAATATACTGTAAGAAATAGTCGTGCTGCATGCAAATTCTATTTTAGGTTGTTGATACGTACCAAACAATTTTTTATTTACTTAATATTGTCATTGATTACTGCCATTTGTATCAACACCGTTAGTATTTATGTGTTTTTAAGTTTACAAAATACATTTTGTAAAATTTGTATTATTATTCTATTGTAAAACGTTTTTCTTTTCTTTATTTACAGTCCCTGGCCAAATTATTAGACACACTATAAGATTTTATGCAAAATATTAATTATCAGGTGATATTATACAGCTTTATAGTTTTTGCATGACTGAAACCGGTTTGCACTGTTTACGTTCGTGTATCAATTGGTTAATATAATAATGCAATAAGTTAAAAATAAATACAAATAGGAAGTATATAAAAAATCTCCTGAATAAAAACCCATTACATGTATGTTTGAAAATAAAAGTATTGCGCATAAACTCGTGCAAAACATGCAATATTAAAACACTACAGTGCGTCTAAAAATTTGGTCTAATTATTATAATATACTAATACAATGCCTGATATAATAAATATTTTATATTTATATTATATACCATCTGATTTATCCAATCGTCGAATTTATATTATATATCGTCTAATTTAACCAATTGATGCTCGAACGTAAACAAGTGCAAACCAGTTTCAGTTGCGTAAAAACAATAAAGCTGTATATTATCACCTAATAATTAAGATTTTATAGATAATCTTATAGTACATCTAATAATTTGGCCAGGGCAAACAATATAAGCAAACAATAAATAAATAATTTTTTCAAATACAAATATTTTGAGAATTTTTTATGACCGAAATTTAAAATGTAAAATTTAAAGTAAATGTGAAAGAAAAAAAAATCCAGCAATAGAAATTCTCCCGATTTATTATTTTTTTTTAAAAATCTTAAAGTGTCTTAATACAGCTACTAATTAAACTCATCTGTAACATTACTTCATCCTTAAGTTACATTAGTTAATATCACTCAATACTTTCATTTTATAATATTTAGTCAACTTACCTGGATTAATTTGCAAGATAGCCAGAGTTTGTTGTTGCTGACGTATGTCATTTAGGCAGAGATTGTTGTGGGGGGTGCGATTGTTCTTGTTTTTCCAGTGGCGCCATCTATGGCCAAGAATTTGACTTTTGCTACACCCATACGTCTTACCCGTTTACAGGGCGGACCCATTAATACAACCATTCATTCATCCACAGATCGTAATTTTGACCTGAATCAGAGAAGCCAGACTTTGTGCTTTGAGGCATAAAGATCGAAGGTACCACAATGGTTTCTTTTCGAAACTTTTATCCTTAATTTAATGAAAAATTGCTAATTTTTTTAATAAAAATATTAATATTGGAACTATTCTTTCGTAAAAACTGCCTTGTCAAAGAAATAATGATAACCTCAGAATTTTGTTATCAAAGACCAAAATTATTTGCAGTTTTTACATAATTTATTTGATGCTCTTTTTGTTTGTTACTATCAGAAAAATCTATTTCTTCAAATTATACTTATTATTTTTCAGATATATATTAAAAATACAAATCTGAAATGTAAATTTAGCATGAAAAACGGTATTCTTGATCCTTTTAAGAGAAATCACGATAAAATTACCAGGCTATTTTACAGAAAGGAAGTACATTTTACAAAACGTAAAATTTTGATATCCATAATTTTTTTTTTTAGATTTACATTTTGAGTTTCTTTATTGGTAGTTTAAGAATGTTTTGAGGACACTTGACTTCTCTTTAAGTTTTTCGCCTTCCCTCACACTCCTAAAAATTTTTATACTGCATACACTAGGAAGAAAAAGATTGCTATCTAAGTGCTACTGCAGTAACTCTCATTTTTCGCTTACGAAGTTGGCGGTTCTAAACTGGAGCTCACAGATTTTTCGTCTGCCTTTTTAAAGGAATACTTTGAAAATATTCTTAGATTTTAGCTGCATTAGTTTTCTCTTGACTTCTTTTAAGCGTATCTAGATTTATTGTTCTTAATGTATTTCTTATTTTTTCCCTTGTACATTTATCAAATTAGAACCAATTCGAATTTAGAAAATTTTTTTTTGGGCATAGTAAAGTTAGAAAATTTACCCATTCATTAGAATTATGTATTTATTCATTCCTTAGCAGTTAAGCTTCTTTTTTTCGTTATTAGAATAAAAATGAAATTTTCTGGTAATTTTACCGTAAAGTTATAAACAAACCACGATTTCAAAAACAGTCGTATTTTCTACTGCTTCTTACGAGCTAGAAAAAATGGTAAATGTTACTATGCTCTGATAGTTTGGATCAAAAAATTTTTTTTGTTTATTTTTTTGTCCATTACTATTCATTCAAATTGCTGATCATTTTATTATAATTTTTTTTTTTGATATACAGCGGAAAAAACCATCAAAAACATGATCGTTTAAAATTCTTAGGAAAAGAATCTTGAAAAAGAAAAATATTGACTAAAAAAGTATTGAGAGATTATAGATATGTACTTCTTAGAAATAATTGAAAAAATAAAAAATAAAANTAATTTTACCGTAAAGTTATAAACAAACCACGATTTCAAAAATAGTCGTATTTTCTACTGTTTCTTACGAGCTAGAAGAAATGGTAAATGTTACTATGCTCTGATAGTTTAAATCAAAAAAAATTTTTTGTTTATTTTTTTGTCCATTACTTTTCATTCAAACTGCTGATCATTTTATTATAATTTTTTTTTGATATACAGCGGAAAAAACCATCAAAAACATGATCGTTTAAAATTCTTAGGAAAAGAATCTTGAAAAAGAAAAATATTGACTAAAAAAGTATTGAGAGATTATAGATATGTACTTCTTAGAAATAATTTAAAAAATAAAAAATAAAAATCGTAGTTAAAATTTCCATTTATAAATAGTATCAAATTTGAAATATACATAAATGAAATCAGAAAAATATTGATGAAATCAGAAAATATAGATCAAATTAAAAAAAGTTTGATGAAATCTGAAAAGATTACATAAATGAAATATTTTCTTTTCCTTTCTTTTGTAGCGTATTAATGTATTTATTTTAATAGCAATTGTATAAGAAAGCAAAAAGAACGAGGATGTATTTTTTAATTCATTTGCTTCTTTATGTTCTTGTTTGTTGCTAAAGTAATGCTGAGTAAGAATTCCGAAAAAAGTTGGTGCAACAATTTATTCTATATAGCCGATCTTCATTCATTCAATTTTATTTCAAGTTGAGTTCCTTATTAAGTTTTTTTTAAGGAAAAAGCATACTTACTGTTTTAAAATTATTCGTTATGCGTTTTTAGTTTTATTGAAATAAAACTGTTTTAATTTTTTCTATCATGCTAAAAAGTGATTGCTATTATTATTGATAACTGCTCATTGTTACCAATGATACACGAGACAGCTTTTCACCACAGGGTAACGGATCTTATAATTCGCGGTTACGTAATAATTCATGTTTCTGATAGTTTTGACACTGCATTTTTAATTATGTCTAACTTTCTGTCTATAAGGTTTCTTTTTCGAATTGCAGGTATTTCCACTATTTTTTCTTTATTCGCAGTAGAAAAACACTGCTGAAAACATCATTGTTTAAACTTTTTGAGGAAAAGGAACTTATAAAATGTAAACTAATATCTAGCCCAAGCGAAATGGGTAAAAGACATTAGAAATTGAGAAAAAAAAATTAATTCCAACCCTTTTTTTACTATTTAGTCTTTGGTAATTTACTATCGTGTGCGTGGTGATGGAGCCTACTTGCAATTGAAATTTCTATCATTTATAGAATAACTCAAGCACTTAATATTTAACGGAGATTCGTGCTTGATATCAATGCACATTTCAATCATTTTGTGACCCCTGTAATCAGAATTTATAGTCATTTTATCGCCAATCGAAATTGTGGATAATTCGAATTTTCAATTAACCAATGCCGGATGATGATAATACAAGTTTCAGTCTTTTCTGGTTGGTTGGTTGTCTCTAATGCCACTTGCCACACGGGCAAGCCTGCTTGATCAAACCGAGCAAATATAAGGCAGAGTGTGCGATTCTTGTTTTTCAGTGGTGCCATCTATGGCCAAGAATTCGACTTCTGCCACATCATACGTCACACCTGGATATAAAACGGACCCATTCATACATCCATTCATTCATCTACATATCGTAATTTTGACTTGAATCAGAGAACGATCTATCTCCAATCCAGTACCCCCAGAGGTATTGATTTGTTATGGGAACATGGAGGACTTTGATTTTAACTTGCATCAGTCACCAACTACATGGGGATTCTTCGGCCGGCGGGGTTCGAACCCACGATCTCTCGGACATGGGCCCAGCGCCCTACCGATCAGGTTATCCCGGCCTAGTCTTTTCTTGAACGCTAAAAGTAGAATGTTTCGTCATGTTATCGTCAAAAGAGAGATCTTTAATAAAAATTTTGACCATGGTCTGGCTACCTAGAGTGCTCAAGTTTTTATAGGAACTTTGTCCTGGATCACAAGACAAATTTTTTGTGATTTCCTGATTATTGCATAAGTAAAATTTATCGTCATATTACGACCAAATAATAATTTGTCGTAAATCCGAACTTCAACCACTTTCCGTCTGGCTAGAGTGGTCAAATTTTGATAGGAGAGATGTGTCTGATGCCAACACAAATTTTAATTGATTTCTAACTAATACCAATGAAATTTGACTCCATTATATTGGCAGTCGTAATTTCACCTACTTTTCGTAAAAAAAAAAATAAAAATATTAGACACAAAGTTAAAATAACGAATACTACAAAATAATATTAAAATTAAATTTAAAACAAGGTTTTTCAAGTAAACTAATATGGATAAAATATTTTTTTTTCATACATTAAATGAAAAGAATTAAGTGCCTCTCGTATTTCAATTATCCGAGCTAACAATTCCTTTCTCGTCTTTTGAAAATGATACGCTGTGTTCGCTTGTGATAATCTACAACATCCCTGTTAGTGTATTTAAAACATTTAATTTTTACAATGTTTTTCATTTTTTTGTTATGTTAATCCGAATCTTAAAAAAAATACTCAGGTAATTGCTCAAATTGGACTGATTTCATTCAATTTTTGTATTTTTCCATGTAAAATTATATTCTTTGAAATGATGTAAAATTGTATACCCCAAAATATTTTCGACTAATATAAAATAAAATTAATATTGAATAAAATTATAACAAATGATAAAATTTATTGAAAGTGGAATCATGGTCAAGTTTCATGATCATCAATCAAGTTTTTCTCGGAATCATTTTTGGATAGATAGATTTTATAATTGTGTGTAAGAGTTTTCAATTTGTTTAAAAAGTTCTCGAGACATGGCGAAATACGCAAAATGTAAAGTTAATGTTAATGAGTCCAAACTTCATACCGCTCTCTTGACTAAACTGTTGGGAGCATATTTCCCAAATTGCGGCTTCCCCCTGTATCAGAGGTTTCCAACTTACATGAGGCCGGGGGCCACAATTAAAAACACAAATCAAATGGCGGGCCGTAACTTCATCAAAATTTTATGTAAGCCTCTTTTATGTTTGAAGGAACATTAAATATTACTGTCAGATTTTTACCAAGTTGTACAAAACAAAAGTATTGAATTACAAACTAAAATAAGAAGTAGATAATTAAAAATATTTAATTGCATATTAAAAAATTCGGGCTACAGTAACTTTAATGTGCACCCATGTATTATACAATCGATGTCTAGTTGTTAAGATATAAAACTTTAAAAAGGTTGGTATTAAAACTAACATATTAGCACACAAAATGTTCAATGACAAAATTGAGGTTTGTCTGCTGCAACTACCAGAGAATAGATATTTACATTTTAAATTTAAAATTTACAAAATGTAAATATTTTCTTCCAAAATGAGTGGTTTCAAAAAGTTAAATCGGAAAATTGCTTCGAGAAAATTTCTGATACACACGTGCTAAATTATATTCTCAAAATACAAGAAAAATGAAACAAAAAAGAGCAACACATACGATTATTTTTGTATTTGAATAAATATTTTCTTGGATGCAAAACTTGAGAAATAATTTTTTTTTCACCGTAGGTATGATAAATTTCACAGAAACGGAGAGATTAGGTTTTTATTAACGACAAAAGTATTTTAAACCCATATAGGTTTTTTACGAAAATTGTCCGTAAAAAATGACAACTAATATATTTTAGTTCGCGGGCCACAAAAAAAGGCTTAGCGAGCCGGATGCGACCCCCGGGCCGCCAGTCGGAAATCACTGTCCTATATCCTTGGGGCTAGAAATTCAAATACGTCGAGAAAGAAGTTATGCTTATTCAGAGAAAGTACGTTTTTTTTTTGTGTTATTTCGTTACTTAAAATATCGTCTGCACTAATTAAGTAATATATTTGAAGTCATCTTCTCGAACCATTATGATTGAGTCCTAGAACGAGAAGATCCGATTATTAGTTATTCAGAGTGGTCCGTTTTTTGTTCTGCACACTGTACTTGTGATGTCCCGTAATATGTTTCTCCATGTTTCATTGAAATACCGTTTTGATTTCTGCCATTTATGAATAAAAAGCACACAATTCTTTTTGCAGCGTTTAGAAATCTCATTTTACATTTAAAATAAAATTAATATACATTTTATTACTTTTAATGGTTATTTCACCAAAATAAATTGAGTTCCAATTCCAATTTTAGGACGAATAATCCTTTCTTCGAACGGTATCATAAAAATAAAATACAAGTTTCCACTTTCTACTTCCTAAAGAACAAGTTTAAACTAAATAGTATTTTCCATTTTTTGTTATTTTACAGCGAAAATAATAATCATGGAAATCTTCATGGAACATATTCAATAGTTTGAGTTGACCAATCGATTTATAATTGTTTTCACAAGTTTTGATGATAGAACCTTGTTAATTATTGGTGATTCTCTTTTGCCAACTGCACACAATAGATGGCGCTGCTACTTACTGAGGACTTGAGTGGAAAATCACTATGCTTTGCAGGGAAAGTGTCATTTATAAGGTCGTCTTCTCTCCGAGTTTCATCTTAGAGAATTCGTTGTTCTTCGCATGGTATGTAACTATTTATTTAATAATTAAGTAGAGTAACTTTTGGTTTGTAAATAAATAAATACATGCTATATGTTTTATTTATAAAAAGTTAGAAAAAGAAGGTGTGGTTACCGATAACATGAGATTTAAGCCTAACTAATATTTATATTATTCTAAAGTTTCAGAAACCGAGTTTTTTATTCTTTATCTTCTTTATATGTTTCAGAAAATAATTTAAATTGAATGAGGCGTGTGTAAAAAATTAAAGTAATAGAATTAATATTATTTTTGTGTTGTATATTATTTTAATTTTTGTAAAGTTTTCTTTGCGTCCTTTTCCATTAAACAAGATCAAACATCAAATTATTTATAATGTATGTGAATGATTCTTTATAAGTGATGCTTTACACCCTATATTTATGAATGAGTATAGTGTAAAATAAATTGATTTTCTTGTAAAATTTTTATTATGATTGCTTTTGTGAGTGTAAATAATGGTTTAATAGGTAGCAAGTTTAAATTAAGCCAATGATAAAATTTAAAAATTGTTTTGAAAATATTAAGGCAACATTATAATTGATAAGACAATCACGAGTTTTAAGTTGTTAATCAAAACTTAGCAATTATTTATTTTTTACATACGTATTTAAGTTTTCATTTCTCTTTCTATACGTATAATGTTATTTTATAGTTAGTAACATCATAAATTTTTATCATTTTAAGTTCAATAAAAACTAACTTTTTTAAAAAAAAAAACTTCTATAAATGTTTTAAAACATTTCTATAAAATTTCTTTCATTGCCCTATCAAACTGTAAAGACAAATTTCCTAATTTTATCTTTAAAATAATTAATAACAATACTTAGAATGCAAAGTATTATGCTTCATTGAAAAAAGTAACATATGCTTCATTTATTGCTTACAATAGCTAAGAATTTACTCTGTTGTACTTTCATTTAAGTTGTCGAAAAATTTAGAGATTTTTTTATTATTATTTGATCAAATTGATACACATTATTTTATTTTATTAAAGATTATTAAAATTTAGCTTTTGAGGCTTTAGGTATCCTTCAAATTACAGAAAAGTAAAAGTAATACGTTTTCTAAATTTAAGTAACTGAATTTTATTCCATACACATTAGTTACAAAAATATTGAAAATAAATAAGGAAGTTTTTTAATTTAAAAGAATTGGGCACTATTAATATATTGGCAATATAGTTTTATGCAATAAACTATCAATCGTTTCACTTGCTTCGAAAAAAGTTGGGTTTTTTTTCTATCATGCGAGAGTGTTTATTCAATTGTGGTTAAGACAAAGGAAACTAAGCAAATGCTTGTCATACTTCCCATTTTTTAACAAATTTTCATGGTTAATGCAGAATTCTATTTTATCGATAACTGTACATTTTAGGAACTCTGTGGCGCACTATCTAAATTATTTTTTTTTAGTGAAGCTAATAACTAAATTTATAATAAAATTCATTTTTTATAGAAAGTATCGCAAATTTCACACAAAAAGTAAGGAAAACTTTTCAGAAAAAATAACTTTGATTGAATCACGAAGTAGAGGATGGAATAACGAATTTGGAGTCACAGACTCCTTCAAAATTTTTATTGAAAATAAGTTTATGAATTTATACGTCTTTATACTTCGTGCCTTTGTTGGGCTGTCATTAAAAAGTTCGTTAAATGACTTAATTTAGCAGCTAAGTGTGATCACTAAAATAGTAAATGACCTGAAAATGACGCAATAATGACTAAAATATTTCTAAACAATGAAAAAAAATTTTCCTTTTGCGAAGTGTTTTTTTTAAATGACTCTGAACTATAAGTCATCAATTTGTCCTTTTTTTCCCGTTGTCCGTTGCATTCATTTTAGCACCTCAAATTTTGTGGGAGATTTGGGACATTCTTTAGACTTCTAGTTTTTTATAAAGCAAGTCTCACATTTATAAACCTATGCTTAAAAAACGCCTTGGTTTTATGTGAAAAAGTAATAAAAGTGTTTTCTGATTGATATGTTTGAAACGCTATTAAAACGTTCAAAATATTTCGTAAAGTTTATTTGTTACACAAGTGGTTTGCTGAAATTTCGGATTTTATAAATATATAATATCTATTTTTTGGATTGTATTTTATCTATTAAACTATATGATACCAATAAGAGATTATTGTCACGTAAAGTAACATAAAGTGACAGGTGAAAGTTAAGTTGCAATTTTAACTTGCTTTGAGTGCAGCAACCGTAAAATCCATTTTACCATAAGATCAGTTTCTACCCAAAAATTCCCAAATTTTACTGTATACCGAAATTTTTACCAGTATGATTTAAAATTTTTACAGGAATATTTATTCAATTACAAGGATGCATTTATTTTAGGGGAAATATTAGTGCAGAAGTTACGGTATATCATATTGTTTTGTTCCGTGAAATTTTGCCGTAAAATGGGATTTTACTGTAAAATATACTGGTACTCTGAGTGCCGGTACATTTTACAGTAATTTGATCCTTACGTTTTCAGAGTGCGATTAATTTTCTAAATGATTTTTTTGATTTCAACTTAATTATCAGAAAAATGGTTAATTTACGAGGGTAAGGAAAATTATCAATTCTACACAGATCAATATTAATTTTTTGCCAAAATATTTAAAAGATACATTGAAGTTTCAGTGTATTAAATAACAATTTCTTTTTACACTGTTAGAAGTTTCCTTCTAAAAACATGGTGAAATAACCGGCTCCAGTCTGTCCATCCAATTAACCAGAAAGTTTACTTGGAAGAACAATTTTCACCCTTGCAATTTTAAAATCGTTTACAGCTAGTATGGTTAAAATATCATGAATAAAAAAAACTATGCGGTTTTTCTAACCGTTTGCTATTAGCATGGTCTTTAAAGTGTAAAAAATAAATTTACCTGGACATTAGAGATAGTTTAACAGCTTTATGATGCCGTCATACATGAGTGAAGGAAAGTATCCTATTCTAATAGTCCAGGGTCACTAATTGAGGACAACGGGACTCTGAACGGAAAAATTGTGGTGTCTACGCTGCGACTCAAAGCCCTGCTCTATCTGTCATGAGATTGACAGATTAGCTCTCTTGGCTATAATATGTACCAATCTGCAAGGAACTAAGTGGCTTCATTAGGTGTGCCTAGTATGTGCGATAAAATTCTGGTTGTTTCACTGTATTAGGTGAAATCAGTTAATAAACGATTTTTCTCACAGTTAACAATTGGAATACTATCTTATTTATGGTAATATATATTGTTTGAATATGGTAAATTAACAATTGACAATTGAAAAAAATTGTAATTTAAAAAAAAAAATCGAGAGACTTCTAACAGTGTTATATTTTAGATTAACTTAGGTTTGGATAACATCACATTGATTATACAGCAGCCAAAAGAAGTCTATGGCCAGTATATTTTTCTAACTTCTTTCGGTTTTTATGTATATAACTTTAAAAAATACGTAATTTTTTTAAAAGAAGCATATAAAATCTATGCTATATTTAAAACAGACTCGTTTGAAAGAAAAATAATTTTCATTCAACTTTTTATTGTAATTAAATTATAATAACTAGCCGAAGACTTTTGTATGCAACTGTAAATACAAATAGCAGAATTCGAATAGATAATACAATACGGTGATTGATTGTCCGTAATAAAAGCAAAATAGGGCACTTCGAGGCTATAAAACCCGTCATCCATCTATAAAAATTAACCATCCTGAGAGATCATCTCGTCAATAATTTTGTGCGTGAGAGGTTTAAAGTTTTTAAACCTCTCTTTCTCTACTATTTTCAACAATAATTTACTTATTTAATTTTGTTAAATGAAGGGAATACAAAAGGGAATAATTTTTGCAATGGAAAAAGATAAGTGATTATATTAAAATAATAAATTGGGTATGTATGCATAGTTTAATTTCATTTTGTTAAATGAAGGGAATACAAAAGTGGATAATTTTTGCAATGGAAAAAGATAAGTGGTTATATTAAAATAATAAATTGGGTCTGTATGCATAGTTTAATTTAAAAAAAAGAAGTATTCGATAAAAATCTAACTAAGTATAATCACTAAAGGGTCTTGCGATGGCAATCAGTGAAAAAAGTGATTTTAGAAAAATTTTCAACATAGCATAAACTATGTAGTGAATCAAAGTTAAACTTTCTTGTTTATACTTGTTGATCGGCAAATATGGTTTAGGCTTTTTTGCAAAATTTTTGATCCTTGAAAGTTTGTACCGGTAAAAACAATTTTTGTTGATATTTAGATAACAGGGTACCATTATAACGCCAATCAAAAGTGTCAGAAACAGGAAAGTGATGTAAATTCGTAATCTTCAGAACTCTTTTTGTTTTAAGAGCAAGAAAAAATTTAAAATATATAAAAAAGATTAAATACTGAACTTTTTTAGTTTTTGTCAACCGATTTCTTAATTTATTAATAAATTCTTTTTATCTAAGTAAAAAACTTGTTTTATACTTTAAACGATATTAAAGATATGAAAAAATATTAAAGATTTAAAAGATATAAAAAGAAGATACTTAGATAAAGGATGTTAAGTAAAAAACTTGTTTAAAGAATTACAAAAATATGATTATCTCAAGAATTACTTGACCGATTTCCTTTAAATTTCGATTTCGTAATTTAAAATTAAATCGATTAAATTGGTGCAAATATTTATGTGTCTCCCAATTAAATTTTTACGGCCATTACTAAAAAATTAAAAATAGGAAGAAGAAATAATAATAAAAATAATAAAATAATATATAATAAACTAATAAATAATAAAATTATAAAGTTATAAAATTCCAAAATAATTAAATTATGAAATAATAAATTGCAAAATACTAAATAATAAAATGATAAATTATAAAAATAATAAATAATTATGAAAAATAATTTTTACAAGTTATTATCTTTCAATAAACAAGTTTGGTAGTTGTGTGCAAAGAGTTTTTGATTCGCTTCATTAATTCAGGAGACATTTAAAAATTCGTAAAAACCGCTTTCGACAACCGCTATTCTGACTAAACTATGTTTCCAAGTTGGAGACACTCTCCAAATTTTGAGAATCAAGAAGTCGCCGTAAAAAAGTCCTTTTTTTTTAAAAAAAGGTAAAGTATAATGCTGAACGTACGAAGTTAAAGTATAGTTTACGCTAATTTAATTAACCTATTTTAATTAACCTATTTTAGACTGGGCTACTAAAATTGAGTTTCAGTACGTAAAAATCCATTCATTCAATTAGTATTTGCTTTTTTGCTCACTGTACATCGTTAAAGAATAACTTTTTTTTCACCAGAACTAGAATGTATTTACACTGATTTTATAATAGACTCTGTAAAATCTAATATTCAGACAAAATTTCTAGTTGTGTCGGCAATGTAAAAAAATAGGGTTGTTAAGTATAATTCTGTTTTGAAACAATGAATAAAGTAATTGATGATAGTAAATTATAATAGATGACTTATCGTTAAACTAGTTTTTTTATATGGATCTAATATAGGAACCTAAAAATGAAAATATATTTAATGTCACGTCTAGCCAAAACCTTATTTTTAGCAAATGTCGACTGGTGTCGGAGAATCTTTACAAGCACAAAATCTATCATATTATCTCTCAAAGATTACTGATGAGATAGTCTGCAAGTTTACGATCTCATTGCAGCACATAAAAAGACTAAAATCGATTGGATTTCAGCCAAAATCAAAGTAATCACTTGCATTAAAACTTTTTGGAAGTATTTTAAATTAAAAGATAGAAACGAAATCAGCTGCAACAACGATAGAAATTTACTTACGTAAGCAAAAGCATCAATATTAATTATTAAATTTTAATTACATGTGAAGTTATTGCTTTGTTTTGAAAAAAAATATTAAAAATGTCCTGGGAGCAGAAAAAAATGGATTAACGGATTCTTAGATTACTAATTTTTAATTTGATGATCGTTGTTTTTCATAATGAAATGCAAACTTAATCTTTCGAGGGTTTAAAATTAAATACGCTAATTTGTGCAGATGATATTTTAAGTTACGAAATCTGAAACAAAAATGAATCTGAATTTGGATTTTTGATCCTCAAGATAGGAGAGGTCAAGATACAATTTGGATGGAATGAATGGTAGCAATATTTAAATCAAAAGAGTGGTGGAATGCTTTTTAGCCTTTAAATGATTTCTTTGGGGGGAATTTCACTATATTTTTAAAGCAATTTAATAATTTTTTCTGCTCACAATTATGAAACTCATTTTTTCAAATGTGGCACGGCTTAAAACTTTTTTTTATAATTTAACTAAAAATGATCAAACAATTTTGAATTTTCAGGTATAACAATTTGAACTGTAGTTTTAAATGACAAAATTCCAAAAATTCCAGCTGAATTGATAGAAAAAAAATCTAGAGAGGTATAAATTTAAAATTCGTATTTTTGAAAATTTTTTTGTTCCGAAGAAATAAAGTAAAGCTGACACCGTATTTCGTTATTGTATAATCTTTTTTAAAAATAAAATGTATACATTTATTAATTTATTTAAAGTTATTTATTAGAGATTTTTTTATTAACTTGTGTTGGCTTAATACATGACCGCGAAACGTTATATTTTCTTTCTACATCAAAAAATATTTTGAAATTAGCTAGAAAACTAATATTGTTTTTTTAACCAAAAATCAGCTCTTGATTCATTTATGATAAAAGCTTTTGATTTTCCATGATTTATTAATATCCTGTAAAAATTAGAATTTATCCCAAATTTTTATCTTTCTCAAATTTTTGAAAAGTATTGGCTCATTAGATATGACTAAGTTTGGTCAGCATTATATTTGATCAATTTATTTTGAAGAATGGTTAAGACTGTGTGTGTTGTTGTGAATAAGTTGAATACATTTATTAAAATGTTTGCTTATCAATGCTGATATACGGATAAAATTAAACTGAAAGTATATTTTCGTGTCACACAATTCGGATGGCACTTAACTGTGCGAAGCAAAAATTAAATTATATAGTCAAGTGATTCTGGAGTTCTGACAGAAATGCTATGCCACAATGTTAATTTTAATCTCATCTCTTTAAAGTTGGATCAAGTTCCTCTTATTTCTTCGCAGTTCATTTTTTTTGGAATAATGTCATTAATGAAAAAAAACGTTTTCAATGTTATGATTACGCCACAAAATCCAGATCACACATTGTATATTAATAGTATCAACAGCTGTTTTTTGTTTTGAGATGTCTTTGATAAACAGGGAACACTAAGTATTTAAAAATATTAAGACAGAACTATATAATTCGTAAACAAAATAAAAATATGAAGTGTAATGTTTTTGAATGCCTTCTTGAAATGTAAGAGATTATGTTTTGAAATAAGAAAGGTTTCCAAAATAAAAGATGTTGATAATACAGAAATGTTCCTTTCCATTAGATTTGATAATTACCGCTAGAAAAAAAAGCATGGTCAAAGCTACCAGAATATGATAAGATTTAAAATGTTTCTGACTTTAAGGGAACACCAAAAAGCTCGGAAACTTTCACAAAAGTGTTTTGGCAATGATTTTGGTAAGAGTAACAATAAAATATAGTTTTATTATATGTGATAAAAGTTGGTAATTTTATCATGATACCCCAGAGCATGGCATAAAACTATTTTTTCAGTTAAATTTATTTATCAGCTTTGTATTTGTTACTAAATGTGTGATAATAAGAACTATAAGTTTGAAAATCAGAATTTTCGGTAAGTTATTACCGTATGAAAAAAAATTACCAAATGAATAGTTTAAATGCCGTATATTTTGGTATTATTATTCAGAAGTATGCTTGCTTCCTTTTTTTTACAACGGATGTGTCATTACCATTGAATACGGTAATTTTGCAATTTTTTTTCCGTGTACGATCTTTTTTGAATAAGTTATTTCCGAAACCTAATAAGTCACTATATTTTGAATTTTCCTTCTAAAGCACAAATAATATGAAACCCTTTAAGAAAATTTGTTGGTATTGCAGAGATTAAGAAGATTTGTTGGTATTGCAAAAATTAATCCCTAAACATTCTTCAAAAGAGCTATGTTTGATTTTCAAACAACAAACCCTTCATAATTCGTGAAGTTTCTGAAGCAACTTATTCATTCAATTATTTAATTAGTGTCAAAAAGAATATTTTCAGTATATTTTAAAGACATATTAAAAATTATAAATTGCAGCATTTATTATGCATGAAGTTTTCAATTATGAATATTTTGCTTTTTCTTCAGCGGTGAATAATAAGTCGAACGTATTCTTTTTAAATTTCCCAAAACTTTCTTTTTGATTTGATATTTTTAGCAACAATGTCTAATCTGAAATTTCGGAACATGTAGAATGTGAATATGGTGCAAATTTGCGCAATATTAACGTGCATATTTTTCAAAAAATTATTGAATCCTGAGTTGTGGTTGCGTAGGAGATAGAGCATTCGCTTCAAAATGAGGTAACCCAGTTTTGAACCTCATCGATGGTTGGTTGGTACGAATTTTGCTTTCGGCTCGCACCGACCACAGGGCAAACGTAAAATATTTTCAGTGGTAGACTTAGGTGATCTTCCTCCCCATGAAACACACCCTAAAATCCTCCATGAAGAATAGTTTGGCCAAAAGCTTCAAACATTTTATCAAATATTGGTCGTAAGAAGGCTCCACAAAGCGAAAAGTTTAGAGAGAGTTTTGATCATTGCACCAAATTATGAAAAATACACAAGATGTTAGGTGAATTATTTTTACAAATGCATCCAAATGCATAGATAATCAAAATCAGAACCATTTATTGGGGGAGAGGTGTAATTAAATGCGATTGGACTAACGTTGGATTCGAAATTTTGAGCAATTCCCTTAATGAGTGAAGTGTTGAGCATTTGTGAAAAAGGAATTACTATTATTAAAAAATATTTAAGAGAAAAGTTCTGTTGCATATTTCAAATCACGCAACAGGATGTGTTTCTTTGCTTGAATATAATTTTGTATTCGAGCAAGAGTTCACTATTTAGAGTTTTTCTCGGAAAATTAAGAAAAGAAAAGCAATAGGCACATTGAAATCAGTGAGGAGTAATGCAGCTTCATTGAGACAAACGCGCTTTTGTGAGGGATTTCTTGGTGGAACTAATCTGCATTTGTGCTTGAAGAAAAATCAAAAAAATCTCCCACAATTGACCCGACTATAAGAGAATTCTAACACAAAAAATGTGTGTACCGCTGAGGATATTTAAAAACACCTAATGGTCAATGCAATCCAGGAGGAATATTCGAACAGACTGGTCATCGCTGAGATTCGAACATTTGTAGGTAAGTGTTTTATCCCCATTTAATAGACATTCCGATTCAAAGTTAATTACTTATTCAACTTGAACCAACTGACACACAGAAGCTTTTAAAGTTCAAATAAAAGTTTCACTAACATATATTTTCGTTTGATTGCCTACGCTTTGTAGGAAAAGTCACAGAAAAGAACTTTTTCTATCATTTGTACGATAAAGGGCATTAATATTGAACTTTTATTGATTATTCTCTCATGAATTCCGAAGACCGAGAAAACTGAGATTCGAACTTTTCTGGCTTATCTCCAATTTTTGAGAAAGACAATGATAAATTAAAGACCTGCGTCATTAGAAACTGATAAAATAGCCAATTCCAAAATCAAAAGAATTTCAAATAAAATTTTATAATAAAATGTCGCATTAATGATGATTTAGAATTATTCTGGTCTCAAGATTTCAACAACTTTTCAAGATTAAATTGGTTCTATTTTGTTGATAATTGAGGACTTACTATCCACATATTCGTTTTCTCTTCTTGTAGTCTTCTCTCAGTGACGTCTTTCACAAATTCAAGAAAACAGTTGAATTGCTTAATTATTTATTGCTCAATTTTCAGTCATTTGACGATTATATATATATATATATANATTATGATTTGAAATGATTAACTGTTGAAAAAGTTCAATTCTGCAACGAATATATATATATATATATATATATATTTTATCATATATTAATATTTTAAGTGACATGTGTAAATAACAAGACTCACAGGTAAGTTCTTTCAAAAGTGATTTTAGATTTTATTTTACATTTACTGTCATTGAATGCTAAAAAAATGAGACCTGAGCATTGACGAGTTGATTTTAAAATACAGCCCTTTGAACCCTTTAAAATAACCATTCAAGTTTTTATTTTGGATGCTTAGGTTTGAATTGAGTTTTGCTTCGTCTGAATTTCGTTTTTTTTCCTTGGAAAAAAAAACAGGGTTTTAACGCTTAAAGGGGAAAAAAATTTTATTTAAAAATATTTGAGTTGAAAAGATAATTTTAAACAGATTTTACAATTCAAAAGTGTTTTATTATTTTAAAAGTCACTTTATAATTGAATTAAAATTACATTTTAAATAAATTATTATCTAAATGAAATCACTCATTGTTAAAGTGTGATGTATATTGACGAAATTATAGCGTGAGTATCAGTTATTATCTGAGTATGAAAAATTTAAAAAAATAAATAATTAGTGAGTAATTTGATAGTAAATTTTAATTTAAATTTGTATTAATTGAGACTTTTCCAACGGATTGTCTTACACGAGCAGTTGATTCTAAAAATATATCTTTAACTCATAAAAAATTATTTACATTTTTCAGAAAATATTTCTTTCTTGTTTTTCTATTTCTAATTAAAATTTTGTATACTGCGGTTCAAACTATATCTTTTTCATCATTAATATCTAAATCCTGCGGAAATTGAATACTTTTTATTTCTGACAGCTCAAATGATTTCACCAAAAATATATTCCATACAATGGTGTTGACAAGAAAACTCATTTTTATTATATGAGGTTCCCAATTTCCTTTATCTGTACCATTTGTGCATTGTTTCGTCCCAGAATTTGTAAAAAAAATATACAATATTAATTTACTTCCATCAATATTTGTTCAAAATCTATTTGTTACAAGTTTTTGAGGTAAAAACAAAATATTTGCTTTTTTTTTGGAAGTTGATCGATTCTAGAGAGAGGATTTGTAAAGAAACATACATTGATTAATTTACATCGTTATTTATATGATAATTAATCTATGTCACAATCAATAAGTATTTTATCGAAACTGTCAAAACATTTTCTATTCACCTCATTATTTCCGTAGACAATACATAATGTTCTATACTAATCTACATTGTATATAAATACATTAATCGTAATGGCTTAAAAATTCTAGGATTAATACATTATAGCTCTAATATTACATTGCATAGAACCATATTATTTGAAATATAATAATGAAAGTTTGTAAAGAATTTTTTGTTCCAAGAGGAATAGACGTCCTTGAGAGGAAAAGCTGATTATTTCTCGTAAAAAATTTCGTTTTCGTAAATATGGGACAATATTTTCAATACCATATTTATAAAAAGTACGTAATAATATTATTCAATAAAAGTCACAGTTTATTCATATGCTTACAGTTCCTGGCCAAATTATTAGACGAACTATAAGAATCTATGCAAAATCTTAATTATCAGGTGACACTATACAGCTTTATTGCTTTGACGCGGTTGAAACCGGTATTCACTTGTTTCCGTTCGTGTATTGATTAATTAAATCAGACGATATATAATATAAATTCGACGATTGGATTAATTATAGAATGTATTATATAAATATAGAATATTTATTATATCGGGTATTATAATAGTATATTATAATAATTAGACCAAATTATTCGACACACTGTAGTGTTTTGATAATTATATGTTTTGCACAAGTTTATATACTTTTACATTTAAACATGCGTGTAATGGGTTTTCATTCTGAAGGTTTTTTATATACTTCCAATTTGTATTTATCTTTAACGTATCGTATTACAATGTTAACCAATTGATAAACGAAAATAAACAAGTCTAAATCGGTTTCAGCAGTGTAAAAACAAGAATGATGCATAGTATCACGTGATAATTAAGATTTTACATAGAATCTTATAGTGCGTCTAATAATTTGTCTAGGGAACTGTAGGTATTTAATTTTTATGAATACTTTAAAATTTTTCCAATACTTGTTAAACAATGAAATATCTTTTCATAGGCTAAAAATTTTTAAATATTTGATATTTTTTTAAAATAGCAAAATTATTTTCTGACTAAATGCAACTTCGCACTAGTGTACCAAAACACAAATATACATTTATTAAAAAACAAACATTATTTCAGAAAAGCACTGTAGTACATACTTATCCTCTTCGTGAGTACAATTTTCAATAGTACGGTGAATAGTACAGTCTTCTTCAATCGTACAGTGAACAAAATATAACTCCGAATAACTTTTTTCTAAATATCTGATTTTCTCAAACTAAGTGATATATATAAGTGATATAAAGGCGGCCAAAAAAAAATTTTTTTTTTTGGGAGGGCACGCTATTTCTACATGAATTTTTCACACTCTAAAAAAGCAAGAAAAAATTGTGAACATGAAATTTTCCTTGTGACATACTTTAAATGACAAAATGCCAATTTTAAACTTTTCTCGACTTTTTCAATTTGAAAACTTTCTGACCCATTTATTCAGATAAAACGACTTTTACATAAATATAATATTATCATATAATGTCTCTCTAAAATGTATTTATAGAGATTTCATACTATAAGATTATATTTTAGTGTAAAAAAAATAATTTAATCAAAGTTCGTAAATTGAAAAAAATCGGGAAAAATTTTAAATTGGTATATTTTTATTTAAAGTATGTCACAAAGAAAAAATTTCTTGTTCACGATTTTTTCTTGCTCTTTTAGGGTGTGAAAAAGAAGAAAATTCATGTAGAACCAGCGTGCCGCAAAAAAGAAAAAAAAATTGTTTTTTGGTCGCCTAATTGGCGGTTTTTTGTAGAATTGCTCATATGCCAATGAATTAGTCAAACTATGCAGTTATGAAATCAGACATAAAAAAGTACCTTTTTGCAATAATTTTTGATGGATTTCTAAGCTTTAAAATAGAGGGAAATCTCAATAGGTCAGGCTGCAGAATGATCGAGGCATTTTGATGTTAGTTTCACTTTTTCCACTCAGAAAGGCGATTTGCTCGCATTTTATACGATGTAATTCTAAATTAAAAAACTTAACGAAATTGATAGAATAGATTCTGAGGTATGAAATTCGCTAAAAAAACAACATATTTTTGAACTTTAATTTCTCACGAAGTATTCCACCGATTTTAATAAAATTTTGTATATTATTCTTTTGAATGGCGCAAATATCCTTTTAAATGAATCAAAATGAAATAAAATTTGTATACCTCACAGTGTAAAATTTTCGCAATCATTATTAAATAAAAAATAATTATTAAAAATATTTTTAAACAGAATGTTAAGACAATTCGTTTTACTCAGAATAAAGACAATTCGTTTTGTCAATGAATTGTCGTTCGACAAAACGAATTTTAAAAATGTGAGCATATTTTATAAATTCATTGAAATATTTACCAAAATATAAAGAAATGACCAAAAAAGAAAATTAACATTAAGGGAACGAAACGTTCGATTGCTCTCCTGACTATCTACTGAACCAGATTGCGAACATAGTTTTGATGATCAAAGAGCCAAATTCGTTTAATTTAATTTCAGACGTTTTGTGCCTGATTCCGTAACTTAATTTATAGTTAGCATTAATTAATTTAGATCATCCTATTGAATCATTAAGTTTGGATTCGTGAAAAACTGATTAGTAGAACAAAGTTAATCAGGGTATCCTGCTTTCTATACATAAGCGTAACTGACACTCATCTAGTTCCTCCTGTTCTTCCTCATTTCCCTCATTCTCGTTTCCTCTTACCATCCATGTAAAGGCTATTGCTGAAATTTCAGTCGAATTCATTATATTATATTCAGAAGATAAGGGAACTCCTGGATCAAGATTCGGGATAAATTTGGCCATCGTGGAGGACTACTTGATGGAACTAACTCGCATTTGTGTTACAAGGAGGGGAAAATTTCGAAAACCTCTCACTGTTAACCTGACGGAAAGGGAACTCTAACCCATAATCCGTCTACTACAGAAGATATTTTTACGTTCGCACTGTGATCAGTGTGAGCCGGGTGCGGAATTCGTATCTACCAGTCAACTCTGGGATTCGAACCTGACTCACCTCATTGGAAATTGAACACTCTATACCTTGAGCCACAGCAGCTCAAATCAAATTATTAATAAAAACAATCAATGATAAAAAAAAAATCCTTATTAATTTTGATGAGAAATTGTATTACAATATAGCAATCAAAGTTTTTTCGCTACCATAAAAATGGTTAAAACTACCAGAAGAGGCCAAAATTTACCGTGTTTCTGGCTCAATGAGAACACCAAAAATCTCGGTTAAATTTTACGAAAGGCTTTGATAAAGACTTTGGTAAAATTTGCCAAATATGGATTTCTAATATGCGATAAAATTTGGTAACTATGGTAAAATGTGGTAATTTTAAGATACCTTAGAAAATGGCCTAAAATCATTTATTGGGTTAAATTAATTTAAATTTTCAGTTTTGTATTTTTTTCTTCATGTGTTATTATAAAAAAAATGATTTTGAACACCAAAATTACCGGTAAACCATGTTTTAATTATGTTGTTTGATTAAAAACATATACATTTGTTGCAACAGTTAAAATATTTGTCAAAAGCACTCACAAAGATAAATATAATCAGATATATTAGATATTCTTTCATTTACGTGTTCTCAATGCCATTTATGAACGGAAAAATTACTGCATGAATGATTTAAAGGCCACATGCTTTGGTTTTTATTACCAGAATAACTAAAACTGAGGATAAATCGTAATAAAGATGATTATGAATTGTAATTCTTGGAACGCATAATTCATATAAGATTTTTGATAGCACGGTACATCTGATCCGAGATATGCTGACTGAAAATGGCTGATAATAACTTTTAACATTAGATAAATCGATAGTAATTTGATGATCAGTAAAACTGAGGATAAATGGAAATAAAGATGATTATGAATTGTAATTCTTGGAACGCATAATTCATATAAGATTTTTGATAGCACGGTACATCTGATCCGAGATATGTTGACTGAAAATGGCTGATAATAACTTTTAACATTAGATAAATCGATAGTAATTCAATGATAAGTAAAACTGAGGATAAATGGTAATAAAGATGATCATGAATTGTAATTTTTGATAGGCATAATTCATATAAGGTTTTTGATAGTGGGGTTCATCTGATCCGAGATATGTTGAGTGAAAACGAATAGCTGATAAGAATTTTTAACATTAGATAAATCGAGATTAATTTAATGATAACTGAAACTGAGGAAAAATGGTAATAAAGAGATAAGTGGAAAATATTAATCAGATTTTAATACAAAATAAACAAGACCGATGAAATTCAATGAGATCGCTAAAAATATCTTTTGTACTTTTTTTTTAGATCTGAAGGAGTCATTTTAGGGTGTGTAGAGTTTTTTAATTTTTTATTTTTTAAAATTAGATTTCCTCATTGAAAACTAATAATATTAAATTATCATAGTTATTTTAAAAAAAATTCTATTAAATTTTTTCTACCAGTATTACCAGCTCTTTATTAGCTAATGTCACGTAATACAGTGCTGATGAACTGAACTTACTTAAAATGTATTACTCATATAGATTTTCAAGAGTGTGGTCCGATAAATACTGACAGAGGATCGATATGAAGTAAAATTTCGGATATGACATTAACGGATTATCATGGATAATGGAAGAGGATAATTAGTAAGAATAAGGCAAGTAGAAAATTAATAGGACTTCAAATTTTTAAAAGTCCTGCTTTACTTTTTTTTATTTTAGGCCTGAGAGAATAATTGTAGATAACGTATATATTTAACTGGAAGAACCTCATAAGGGACTGATGTTTTTCATATTACTTTATCATGCATGTTACCTTAAACAAAAATCTATACTTTTTTTTATCCAGTATTATCAGCTAAATTATTTCTGTATTAAATAATACTAAAAGTCACGTAATAGGACGCTTAGGAAATATATGTATTATTCATATAGATTTTTAAAAGGTTTTTCTGATTTGAGAGATGTTGACTTCGAAACTTTGTTTGATCCAGAAAAGGATGATTTTTGGGGATAATTCTGTATGTTTTGCTTCTCAGAGAAAGTCATTATTCGAGTTTCCTTAATTTCCTTTTTTTTGTAAGTTGTTTTGAAAGAAATCTGAGCATATTGTAACAGATGAATTATTGAATAAACGAAAATTATAAATCGGTAAAATGTAACGTATTTGATGAAATATTTAGGGGAAAAAAGCAAGATAAGAAAAATATTAATAGTTCTATGAGAGACATTAGCTAAAATACCACTCATATGAGAGAGTAGTTAAAATACTACTTATATGATCAATTAAAACACTACTTATATTATAAAAATTATTATAGCAATTTCTTTCTGGTATATGGATATGATTATTCAAATGATTTTATTTTTTAAACTTATTTTCGTTAAGTGTTAAACATAATCGGCTCATAAGTTCGTTTGAATTCTCAATTGAATCGGTATCAAGTTGTAGTTTAATTCAACATGATAAATCTTCACATTTTTCACAAATTTTTAAGTACATTTATAAGCCTATAACTTCTAGGAAAAGCCTAAACTTTAGCTAACAAAGCACAAAACTTTAATCTTCATAAATACGTTTTCTCGTGTTATGATGCAATTCTACGTTTAAAAATAATTCTGATGATTTATTCAAAAATAAGAGTATAAATTGTAAGTATAAGCTGATTTAAGCGTATGAGCCAAAGACTAATTTTATTTTATTTTATTTTATAACCGTTGCTGAACAGTCGACCCAGTTTTGGGTTTAAGACTATCAATTTTTAATTCCGTAGCCTTGCTATTTTGAATCCAGCCGAGAAGACAAGGTAACTCCTAAATCAAGTATCGGCGCAAACTAGCTATCCTGGAATACTTTTGACAGAACTAATCCTCGTTTGCTTTGCATAGAGAGGAAAACCACGAAAACCCCACATGGTTATCCCTCTCGTTAGGGGATTATATTTTTTATTATCCATCTACCCCTGATGATATTTTACGCCAGAACTCTGGTCTGGAAGTAAAATTCGTATTGACAAGCCATCGCCGTGTTTCACTCATAAGGAAGCAAGAGCTTTACTCCCTAGGCTACCATGATTCACCATAGACTATTTGGATAACTCAGCTATTTCCAAATAGTCGTCTGTTATTTTCAACGATCTAGGCTAACTTGAAAAGTCTCTAGTATGTTTTAATCAGTTTAACATTTAAGCCCTATTATAGGGAGTCCATATGAAATTAGGCTAATTAGAAAATTCATCATTCATTTCTCAATTAGCCTAACTTATTTCAGACAGTTTTCAATAAATCCAAAAGAGTGAAAGCTTATTGTTAATAGCGTCATTTAAAGTTTATTGCAACAGGCTCAAACAAATTTAACTTTATTAAATACCTCCTGGTATGTTTTTAATTAGCCTAAAGAAACATTGGCTGATTGTTAAGCCTATGTTTTATCAAGCAGATATCTCAAGCAGATCGGGAAATATTTTAAACATTTTATTTCGTCTTGCGCATTACAACCAGCAACAATTTGCCGGCAACTTATGTAGAGAAATGAATAAGAATTAAAAAAAAATGAATGTTTTGTTTTTCTCTATATATTTTTACAAAAATGCTTTACAGTGTACTTCCAAAAGTGATCAAACCAGTAATTGACTAAAAACTTGATAATGTACCTAAGTAATTTAAACGCCTGTTTTCTTTAGGGCGAAAAAAGGCCAAATCACGGAACAAAAAGTAACTGCCGGGTTTCTGGATACTTGCCAAAAGCTATACTCACTTGGCCTTTTTTTCTCCCAACAGGTGTCTTTTTTTCCCCAACACAACTAAAAATAATTTCCCCCTTTTTGCCAATTTTTGACTAGGTTATTTTTGGCAGTATACCCACGATTTTCTGAAAGTTACATTGTATACTATTTAAAATTAAAAGTTCGTAGGGTTTACGCATTTAAATTTGATTATTGCATCCATTTTATAAAAGAATAACTCTTCCAATCGATGGGCATTTTTTTAAGACTATAATATAAAACAAATAAGAAATACTACCTGATTTAAAACTTCATTCAGAATATGTTAATAGCAAATAACAGTCGACATGTTTCAAGAGCTTCAAAAATATGCGTCCATTTTCAAGACTTATCAGACATAGATCAGAAGAGACAAAAGTGATTTGAAATAAAGAAAACGTAAATTTGCCAACCAAAAATGGAAAAACGAAGGTGAGAAACAAAACTAGGAAAGCCTCAGTAGCCGAGAGCGAAAAAAGGTGTAAAAACAGAACAAGAAAAGCCACAATGGCTGAAAGGGGCAAATCAGGGTAAAATGCATTTACACGTACTTCGTAGGGGTGGTGAGGATCTAATGTCATTAAAAATGAATCAGCATTCATGTGAATGAAGCAAGATTCCAGGGCATCAAGATGAACTGATGTGATTGAGGTCTTGAAATAATTTCGGCATTGTCGAAATTGAATTGTCTAAGATTGCAATAATGTGCAACAATTGATGATTTAATGAATTCTTCTCATATTTGCATGTTTCTTAAGAATAAAAAAATGGAGACTTCAGGAACATGATAGATATATCCGTTGTCAGGAATTTGAGAAATCATCAATTGCTGCATATTGTTGGAATCTTGTAATGGGTGATCAAATTGGGTGTAAATTCGATTTCGACAATGCCTTAATTATTACCAGCCCAGTCACATTAGCTCATCTTGATGACCTGAAATTTTTTCTTATTTGTTAATGACATTAGTTCTTCATCCTCTCTCCATAGCGCTTGGAAATGCATCTTTTTGTTGTACCATGTTTTTTTCTTTTTTCTCTCTCGGCTACTGTGGTTTTTCTAGGCTTGTGTTTCTCACCCTCATTTTTCCATTTTTCCTTTTTTATTTCAAATCACTTTTGTTACCTCTGATTTATATCTGACAAGTCTTGGAAATGGATGCTTATTTTTGAAGCGCTTGACACATGCCAATTGTTATTTGCTATTTATATAATTTTGAAGCGAATGAAGTTTTTAATCTGATAATATCTTACCTCTTCAGTTTCTTGGGATTATTTATTTGTTAAACAAAAAATATGTTCACAATTATTAAAATATGATCATGTTTTCATTTTATAAAAAATATATTTAATAAAAATATATAATAAAATAATTACATATTTAAAGCAAAATATTTTGTAGTTATTCAATATTTTATGAATGGATTTTCTATATTTGTTGATTAAATTTATTTTATGAAAGTGAGACAGGGGTTCAAAATATATACCATATACCGAAACGATAATAAATGGGAAAATTTTACTCTGCTTATTCAATTACAAATATCTATTTATTTATTTATTATTTTTAAAGAAGATTCGCTTCTAAAATAAGCATTTTTCTTTGACGGAAAACACATCAAATCGAAATGTGATATCCAATTCATAGAAAACAAGTATTACAAAGTATACAAAAGAGATTGGTTCTGACAGAAAAAATAAGAACACAAAACACGGATAAAACTCAGATTTCAAAAGAATTCAAAGAATCCACATATATTGTTTTTTAACTTTTCCTTTCAATAGAAGTTCGTTGAATGCTACTTTTTTCCCATTGAGTGCTCTAAGATTTATCTTTACTTTCAGTTTTACTTCAACACATTTCCGAATCGCTTAAGTAAACAATTATTATTTTACCGAAGTTTATCATTAATTTAAAACCTCAATTTTTATTGTTTTCTGTAGTTTATTCAATTTCATGTTCCTTTTGATGTTAGCAAGTTTAATTATTACATTATTAAATTCTATTCAATTTGAATGAGACTGCTCAGGTTTTGATCGGTTGCATAGAATTCAGATTATTCTATTCAGTTACTATGAAGGTTACCGAAATGAGAAATTACAGAGTTAGAAACAGAAAAGCAGTGCCGGTTTTCAATGTTTTGAATTATGGTATTGGGAGTGCATCGCAGATTGCTAATAACTGAATCATTAGTTAACATGAGAGCACTTAGAGTGAATATAAAATCCTGTTAGGATGGATGAGCCTCGAACAAAACAAAGCGTCAGCTGACAAAGACGTTTAAATTTACGTTGAGGGCGTTACTAGTGTATCTATATACATATAGTATAGTAGTATCTACTAATAAATCTATACTAGTATATCTATACATAATCCATACTACTGTATCTATACATAATCTATACTACTATATCTATACATAATCTTTTCTGATATTGATGGAATGGTTAAAAGTAATTGAAGAATTACTGATTACGATAACTTTTCAGTACTAATTAAAGGAACGGTGAAATCACATTCGGTCACTAATTACTATAGATATCATGTTGTTCTTTTCTGAACGCTTTCAACTTAGCATTACTTTACATTCGCTTTAAACGGTCTCATGGGAATTGTATAACTAGTTACAAGTGGTTCCCTTATCTTTTTTCATAACCCTGAACAGAGGCCCTGTTATCGCTACTGCATATACTGCATGTATTCTGGCGCGTTCACTTTTCTTTTGGACAACCCTTATATTGTTCTCAATTCGGATTAAGAAATTCTATTGATTCTATAAGAAATTCTATAAGTTTGAGTCGTCCTAAAACATGAAGATCCGATCGTTAGATGAAAAGTTATTCAGGTTGGTCTCTTTTTTGCGCACTATACATAATGAGAATGATTAAATACATAATGAGTAGATTAAAGAGATAAGCAAAATATGTAAAAAAGATACTGAATGTTATAGATATGATTATAAATATCGATTAGGATCACAGCAATTCTTTTCCAAACTTGTATAAGCCCTTCTGGACCATGATTTCCTTTGACAGTCCACAAAATCATGTAAGAAACGAGCCTTTCATCGTCCCAGATTACATGAACGTGATCTCGATTCGTATTACACCTAGTATTTGTACGTATATGTACGTGTGCGCTCTAAAGTACGCATGAACTTGAGCTTGCGGGTTTAGGGAAGCACATATTCCTCCTTATGCCGGTTCAGAAAGAGATTATATTAATATTAATAATATAATATTGTAATATAATATTAATAATATAATATTATAATATAATATTAATGTTAGTAATATAATATTAATATTAATAATGTAATATTAATATTAATAATATAATATTATAATATAATATTAATATAATAATTCTAATACTAAAAGACTTATTAAAAAATATCATAATATTAGTTCGTTTTAATTAAATCCTCTTTCATATAAATTTTAATTAGTTCTATGATTCCATTAATTCTGAGACTTATTGTAAGAAGCTCTAATAAAGATATGATTGTGGTTTTAAAAGCGCCTTAATGAAGGTCTTATAACCCTTTTATTTCATTGATTTAGAAAATTTTATAACTGAGTGAACCCGTATTGATGTTTCAAAAGATGTATGAAACAAGTACTAATTATTCAATTGTGATTTACAATTGGGGAAAAAGCTATCTTTAACAACGAAGTAATTTTAATGAATAGCCTTTCAAACTTCGATTAATTAACTGCTTTTGGATAAAGCATTTCCTTTAATTATCCATTTCATTTACAGTAAATTAACTTCTGTTTTCCAAATGAATAAATGGTAAAAGGAAACTGCATTATTGATTGCAGCCATGTGTATAAATTTGTTTTTAAAACCATGCTTATGTCAGTTAATTCCTTATTTATATCTGTCGTATTTTAACGCAATCAAGCATAAAAATCTATAACAACATGTTACTATAAATAAAAGAAGTCTTTGGTGTTTATTTCTTAACAAATTTGTTATAGTAAACCAGAATTAGAATAATAGAATAATGGAAACTAGAATAAAAAAATGCAATGTAGCGATAACTTTTTAATTCAGTTTCAGCGGCCATTAATGCAAATTTGACCAATTTTCATACCGTAATTTATAAAATTGCATGAAAATATCTATAATTCTTGGTCATATAATTAAGTAAATTCAAAAATGCTTAAAACAATTTTAGTTTATGTATATGGTTTAATTGATAACATATTTATTTTCACCATGCGTTATTTATTTAATTCTTCTGGCCTATCATACTTTTGAATAGGTATCCAAATTATTTATTTTTCGATCCGGAATAAGACCATACGACCTTACTATAGATTTCAAACATATGAAAATATACTTTACAATGCTATACAAAAGCTTATAAATAAAAAAAATTTAAAAAACATGAAAAGTGAAAATAGGTACTTGAAGCTAATGAAAACGTAATAGTTTTTCTTTCCTAATATACGTATTATTTGAAAAAAGGAGCCAAGAATAATTAAAGCTAGAATATAGCTGATTTTTTTTTAAAAAAATAGATTATTATATCGCGCTTTAAAGAGAATGTGAAAACTATTTAACCCGTATGCTAGAATTAAGCGAAACCAGGTTCAATTCTTGGTCACTTGCGCATATTAAATAGCATGTAACTTTTTTTAAGAATAAGTAAACATTTAAATATAATTTAATTTCACAATTTAGCAATTCTGTCTATAATATTTTTTAAGATTCTCAACTATTTTATTTTTCGACCCAGAATTAGTCCATAATATTTTATTTTTTAAAAGTGGAAAGATTTTTATTGCGTGTATTCTAATGGATAAGAAGGATATAAAATTATTAGAATGGGAGAAGTAAAGACAATAGAAGCAGAGTTAAAAATAAATTAGTATTACAAAAACGACTGCATGAACATTTTTTATACTATATAATTTTTTTCTATGCAAACGTTTTATTATTTTAAAAAGATTTTATCATTTTTATAATTAATTTGGTATTAAAATTAGTTCATTTGTTCAACGATACATTAGAAATGGCAATTTTAATTCTGTTTTCTGTTATTAAACTCTATTGTTTTCCATTACTGCGCTTCTCTTCTACTCTATTGTTTTCTATTACTGACCTTCCCATCTACTCTATTGTTTTCTATTACTGCTCTTCTCTTCTACTCTAGTGTTTTCTATTACTGCGCTTCTCTTCTACTCTATTGTTTTCTATTACTGCGCCTCTCTTCCACTCTATTGTTTTCTATTCCTGCGTTTCTCTTCTACTCTATTGCTTTCTATTACTGCGCTGAGTTGTATGTTCAAGTGCAAAAATCATGTATATAAAAAAAGAATTTTTTTTTATGTAGTTGTAGAGATTTCACACAATAAAATAAAATATAATATTTATGCATGGTAAAAAAATATTCCGTAGTATCATTAATTGAAAAAATATAATTATCGTGAAATAAAAAAATGGTGATATGTTTTAAACACTTAACAAATGTTATTCATCAGAGAAGATGGTAATTTTTCTACTCTAGAAAAGAAAAAGATATCCATATATCGCAAAATAAAAAAATTAATAACTCTTGATGAGATTTTAATATTTATTAAGACGAATTCTTTATTATTAGAGTAGAAAGCATGCAGATTACCACGTTTAGACGATATTTTAGGTTTTGAAAACTGACCTGAAAAATTCTGTCTTTAAAAAAACACTTCTTCTTTTCGATGCACTCGTATTTCTGATTGTAAGAATATGAAGAGTAGCTGCAATCTGAAAAATACTGTCACCATAGTTTTATCAGGAGAGCATTCTAAAGTTTCGCCCCTTCTATGTTAATTTTAGTTTTGTCGTATTTTGACATATCTTTGGAACTATAAAAGGAATTAAAAAGTTTTTGCACTCTATTATAATACCAGTTCATTCTATACATTTCTTTATATGAAAAATATTTTAAATAAAAATATTTTAAACAAAATTATTTTGAACTGTTAACTTTTTATGACATGTAATTTTACATGTCAAATTTCTAACTAAATTATTGAAATTTAATTAATAAATTCTCGCTGTATTAATGTATTTTAATAAGTAACGATTAATCAAAGATCAATTTCTCAGAAGGTGTGAAAAAAACAATAGGCAATTGCATCAATGAGGAAAACCAAAATAAATGTCAACATTTGTTGGACGCAAGAAGTCACAGCATCAAAAATAACCTTTTTAGACGTTATAAAAATTAGAATAATAATAAAAAAATGATGCAAACTGACAACAAAAGCTTCACTCAAATTAAGCTCCATCAATAATTCGTGAAATGCTATGAAAGTTGATACGACGTCATAAAATAATACTTGTGGCATGTAATAGAAGAGACACACGAATCATCATTTGGATTCAATCAATGGTTTAGTGGGGGTCATAGAAGTCAGAAAGAAGGCATCTAATTACGTCATCATTGACGTAAGTTACGGTTTTTTTTATTAGCTGATGAGCTTGCTTTATTTTTATAATAAATAATCTTGAGTTCTTTAAAAAAGCAGAGAATTAATTCCCTAAGCGAAATTACATTTACATCACACAGGTATTAAAATTCTTATTGCGTGTTAATTAAAATTTAATGAGGAAAATTAATCTTTGTTATTTTTAAGCGCAATTATTATTTTGAAATTTTTATTACTTTTAAGTTTCATTCAAACAACGAAACATAAAACTCTTAATATTAATTATTTTTGCCAAAATTGTTTACGCGCTATTCTCAAAATTTTCATTAGTTTCACATGAGTTCACTGTGAGTGATTGATTTCCCCCTTTATTTTCAATAATTGTCTATTTTAAGTGATGAGAACAGTTAAATTACAATTAAATTAGAATACCAAAAGGTCAACAAATCCTGGGCGACAGTCAAATCGGCGCCTAAGTAATCGTAGCTGGCGGTCGATATTTTAGCCAAATTTAACCTGCTGTTTTTCAAAACATATCTATTCTTGAAATTTGTCACCACTCCAGTATTAAGACTCTTAAATACGTTCAGCATTGGTATTTGTTTTAAAGAACTATGAGTTATATTTCAATATTACAAATGTATGCAAATGCGTCATTTGATGTGATGAGTATACTACTGTCTGTACACTAAAAAAACTCGGTAAATCTTTAACCATTATTTGGTATAAAGTTTCACATTTTACATCCAGATGCATGCAAATGTGATCATAACTACCCACTTGCTTATAAAACGAGTGGAATCATAACAATCCACTTACTAAAATGGTTTTGTACATTATATTGTTTCTTTCACTGTATATAAAGTAAGAATACTTTCTGTCTCAACTCGAAATTTATGTTTGTAACTTTATGAGATACTCTGTATTATTAAAATACTATAAAAATGAAACTTTTTCATTGCTACAACCAAAGTTAAATTCAAAATTTTGACTTTAATAGTCTAATAATAAATTTTTTTTAAATTTTAATTTTGTAGAAGTGTAATTAACTCAACATGAAAGTAAGAAAATGATAAATTTTTTCATAACTGTAATCGTCAAGTAATGTATCTAGTAATCTTGCATGTGTAACAAAAGCGTTAAGTGATTGATAATAATGAATTATTATAGTTGTCGGAAAGTCTGGTTTCATCATAAGCCTGAATGATATCCGACAGTTTTGATTTGCATACATATTAAAGCTCAACATTATATCTATGAAAATAGGCTTCAGTTCACATGGCTTCAATTCATATTTAGATACTAAAAATTATTTTCAGGCTATTTACTTTCTCAGCTGGATGAAATTTCAAAGATTTTATTATGACTAGCTTCATAAAATGTCAAAAAAAATATCAGAGATAGAAAAATATTTTTCTGAAAATGCGTTTAAATTTAAGAATTAAAATTCAAAATTTACGTAGTGATAGAGTTAAAAAAATTTTTTTTTCCTTTGTTTTTTAAATTTTCCCTTTGTTTTTTTAATTTTTCCTTCGTTTTTTAAATCTGTAACAAATGAAATATCTTCAAAATTTGTTCATATCTGGCTTTAATTAATCTCTATAATAGCGATAAAAATACATAAATTTCTTTCATTTAGTTTCAATGTTCTTAACAACATTCTATTTATTTTGTGGGTATTTATTTTTAATCTGAGATGAAGTTCTATTTTTAAAATTTAAATTTTTATAAATGCAGTTTAAGAGCTGTATTTAAAACGCCGAATAAATTAGATTTTTTAACTTTGTGTATTCAATTTTTTTTGGTAGTTAATCTATAATATCATAAAAAAATTATGTTAATTTATGTAAGTGCAATGTTGAACTATAAATTCTTCTTTTTTATTCTTAGGTTTATAAATATTTGATGAAAATGACTTCACTTTACAACTTAAAATTCAGGAAAACTAAAAGCATTATAGTCTTTTAATGATAAAACTTTTTTCTTTTGAGTGTAGTAACACTTCTATATCAAGTAGAAGTTCTCCTCTTTATAATAAAATTTTGTTCAACTTAAAAAACTGTAGGCTCTAAAATAAATATCTGATATGCTATTACGTTGGATTTTTTCACAGCATTTCCCTTAAAATGCAAATTTTTTAATTTTGTTAAATTTCCTAGTTATATCGTACGTCTCGGAAGATAGAAAAAATTGGTATTCATTCTTTCGTGAAATTAGGTTTCGCTGCTTAGGTTTGCTTTAGGTTTCGTTTGCAATTGAATCAAAAAAGGCTTTAAGGGTAATTACTTCAATTTAAAATGTTCCTTTTTTTCAAATACCAAATATAAGTTGACACACTATCTTATGACTATTTTGAAAAGCATTTATAAGACTCATTGATTGTAGATCTTAATAAATTTAAAATTTTAGATTATTTTTACGTAAATTTCAAGCAGAGCTGCCCATTAGGAATTACTAGCTTTTCACACTATTAGTAGTGGTTATGAAGTAAAAATTTAAAAATTGTTTTGAAAATTTTTCGGTATTTGAAGCAATTACAGCATACTTTTATAAACATGTTTCAAGTATACTAATTATTTAAATGCCGTGGCGTTCAATCAAAAGATAAAGCTCATAATTGTCTGCCAATTTTTAATAATAGCAAAAAATATCTGTTAACTGCCCGCGAAGCTAGTAATTTTAATTGCAGTATATTTTCCCGATCACCGTTCCTGCACATTCCTAATCAATCAAGTAATCGACTATTACTCTAAGTCCGCATTTTAGTTAACAGTTTGGACTCTTATATTATAAGACAATAAACTAAACAATACAATAAAATAAAGACAATAAAGAGACAATAAACAAACGTATAGACTATAAATTCTTTTTTCAAATACTTTTAAACAAGTGCTTATTAACTACTTTTTATACAAATTTAATTAGCATTGTCGCAAATTTAGTTACTAATAAAAGACATTTTCAATGAATGGTATTTCAGATATATCATCAGTAGGTTCATTGACTTTTAGAAACCTTTTGTATGCTTCAATTATACACCGAAGAGCCATTACATTATGACCACTCTCCATCTATAACAATGGACTCGCCCAGGTTTTCATGGTTTCTCGCCCAGGAACAATGTTTTCATGGCGCACATTAGGACCCATAATCCTCATAGAACAATCCCTGACGTCTGTAAGCTACTTGAACATAGTTGCAGACCAGATTCACCCATTCATGGCAACAGTTTTTCCTGCGAGGGATGGTGTTTACCAACAGGATAATGTAATATGTCATAAGGGTCGAATCGTCATGAATTGGTTCGAGGAACATTCCAGTGACTTTCAAGTCATGTCTTGGCCACCAAATTTACCTTACCTTAATCCAATAGAGCATTTGTGGTCCTATTTGGAAAACCAAATTCGCGCTGTCACGCTAGCCCCTCGCAATGTGAGGGAATTGCAGGACCAGTTGGAGAGCGCTGGGTACCAGATACATTAGACTACCTATCAGCACCTTGTGGAATCAATGCCACGGCGGGTGCTAGCAGTTTTGAGGGCTAAAGGTGGTCCTACATGTTATTAGCAGGGTGGTCATAATGTAATGGCTCTTCGGTGTATATTATATTAATATCACGGGTGAGGACTAAATCTTGAGAAGTCACAATGAATGCTCATGAGAACAGAGGGTATGGGAACACCAAAAAGCTCGAAGCCAAAAGGAAAGTTTTACCGAAGTGCTTTGGTAATGATTTTGGAAAAATCAACAATAAAATATAGTTTCATAATACGTTATAAAATTTGGTAAATGTGGTAAAATTCGGTAACTTTAGCGTGATATCTTAGAGCATGGCATAAAAACAATTTATTGGGTTGAATTTACTTTCTTTTATTTTATAGTAAATGTGTGGGAATAAAATCTATGATTTTGAAAATCAGAATTTTTGGCAAACTATGAAAAATTATCTTGGTTACCATATATTTTGATTTTATTAACGAGAATTATGTTGTTTTTGCTAGACTCATATTACCATGCAGTACTGTAATTTTAAAAGAGTTTTCTTCTCCTTATACAGAGCAATATTTTCGTGATTTTCGTTTTCAATCAAAGCTTTTAATAAGAAATGTATTTAACATTAAATCAATCGTGGGTTCTTTTGGAAACTCCTTAGATGCTTTCCTAATATATTATATTGAGTACATGAAGGGGGGACGGGACTAAATATTGAGAAGCCCAATTTACTTGGGTCATACAGCACTTATTCACTGATTCTGTTTAAATTATTTAATTAAATCAGGTTGTTTGGTATGACTTTATCCTCTTGTGATTCAATAGTGATGAAAGGTTAACTTGTCTCTCAAACTAGATTTGCAATAATCACTTGGGCAGCAAAGAAGCTTTAATTATTAATCTTGTTTAGACTTGCCTTAAGAGTTTGGATAAATATTAGTATGATGTTTCATGTCATTTTAGATTAACTCTGTAATTGATATATTTTTACTAATAGACGATAAGAAGACTTTGATGGAGAATTTATAAATTATTTAAATAATCATCATAAAAATTAAATATACGGTTTGATATTTACCAATTTTAGTTTTATTAACCTATTTTCTGTCATATAAAAATTCAGGATTCTAAAGTCCACTCATTTTTTAACTCATGTACTGTAAAAAAAAATCTGTTAAATTTGCAAGAGAGAAAAACAATGGTCAGCTGGTGCACCAGTTTATTTCAAAGAAGAATACTGTTATTTGGAAATGAAAGCCTGTTAAGCAGTTTTCTGTTTGTTAACAAATAAAATCTTTTATTTTGTCCAAAAAATCCTCTATAAAACATCTATGTCAGCATTGCGGTCAGCCGCGAGCCGAGAGTAGAAATCACATGACTAGTCAACGGCAGGATTCGAATCCCGGTCACCTCATCTTTGGAAGGCTAGCGCTCTGTCTCTTGAGCCATGGCAGCTCTAGTATTTGATTATTTCATTTTATAACCGTCGTTGAACAGCCGACCCAATTTTTAGGTTTACGACTACTACTGTTCAAATCCGTAGCCCTGTAATTTTGAACTAAATCCAGAAGTCAAGGGAACTCCTGGATCAAGTATTGGGAGAAATTTTGGCTTCGTAGGGGACGTTTTGATGGGACTAACCCTAATTTGCTTTTACATGGAAAGGAAGACCACGAGAACCTCCCGCGGTTAGCCTGACGGCAAGGGGACTCGAACCCATGATCATGTTACCACTGATGATATTTCACGTCAGCACTGTGGTCGGTGCAAGCCGATTTAAGATTCGTATCGACCAACAGTATCGATTATCTTTTAAAAAAATTTCTGTAAGAAGTAGGTTTTTTTCCCCAGTAGAATTTGAAGCTATTTCGTACAGTGCAAATACACTGAGATATTTTTTAAGGATGTTTCAAAAAGTGTATCAAATGCGCACGCAAATTAAAAAAATTTCATACCTTTATCATTAATTATTTTCGAATGTCTTATTTATTGATTTATTTATTTTTAAAATTTTTTTACATCAACAAGTATTATTCTTATTGAAAGTAACTTTTCAAATATGAAGAAAAATTTCAATTTCAATTTTAATTAGTTAATTTTCGTTTTATAAACTAAATTGTTATTATAACTAATTTATTGTTCAGTTAATTTTTACTTATAAATGCTTCAAAAGTAAACACACAGAAATTATCAAATTTGAAACACTTTAGTTGAATATTGATGTTTATTCTTTATCTGCATTTAGTATATATTCAAATTCAAGAGTGTTTTATGATTTATACACTACCTATCTCTTTTCCTATACTCCTCTATAATGTCGGGTTTGAAGAGAACTTTAAATTTTACAGATTATTCTATTTTTATCAAATTTTTTATCAAAAGTTCAAATTAAGACGAAAATTAGTAAACAATAGTTTTTGTAGTCATCAGTAGTGCTTTTTCCTTCTGAAAGTTTGTTTCCTAGTGTAAAAACGGGTCATTTTGTGCTACAAACAAATAAAGTTAAAACCAAATAATGCCCATAAACAGAGATATTACAGTTTTAGTTTTATAACTAAGAATTTCAGAGTCGAAGCGCAGAATGAGAAAATAAAGCGCCAAGGAACAAAAATAAATTAGAAACAAGTTACTAAACTGGAAAAAGTGGGTTGATCTATAGGATATGGAGAATCAACTTGAAGAAATTTATCAGACTTGTTCTCATACCTTACTGGTCTATCCCGTTTATTTTTTGTAAATATTATCTCCTCCAATCTGAGTCTCAGCACCGAAGAAGATTCTTTGTTTTAAAACCGAAACTAAAGTATACCTGTTTTATGTGACATTATTTGTGCTTTTTTTCAACAAAGAAAAATTTCTGTTTGAGATAAAATAAAATAAATTTAGGAAATGAGTAAAAATAAAATAAATATGACAAATTAAAAAAAAATTAAACAGATAAAAAATTGCGTGAAAATAAAAAAAGTTGTTTTTGATTAAAATAGCTCAAGAAAAGTAAGCCGAAAAATTATAAAAAATATCGATAATTACGAAAAAAAAGAGGGATGATCATTAAAAAATAATCTTTTATCAAATAGTTTTACTGATATTAGCTGATTGAACTTAGAAATTAAAAAACAGTTTTACTTTGAGCAGTCATTACCGTAGGAAACAAACAAGAGTAATTAGCAAGCCTTTAAAAAGAAATAAAAGCCAAAAAATAAAAAAGATTGCGACAGTTTGTAAGTTAAGAGCAAAACGACTCTCTTAACAATATTTTTCTCCTTTAATTAATTGTTTTTTACGAAATTTATCGTAAAAGAAAGATTTTTATTCTAAAGAATTTTTAGTCCGTATTTAATGTTTTTCGAGGTGTAGTAAATCTTAATTTAATCATTTAAACGCCGAAAATGCTGATTTTCTATAATATTTTGAATAGTCAAAGTGTAAAGTATGTATAAACTATGAGACGGGGGGCGTGTTCTGTCAGTAGAAACATTTAATTTTGTTCCAAAAATTGTCTTCCAAAACAAACAATTTTAAGAAATAAGTTGGAATAGTTTTAGAAAAAGTCTTTCCTGAAACTAAAATTATAAAAATACGTTTTTAGAGTAATGTTTAATGCATAGTTTAATAAACCGATCAATTCTACAAACTCATAGTTAGATTATTCAGAGGAATCCACGCACCTTAACTGGAGTGTCAAAACTATTTTTTAATTACCATAATTATCAATTAATGAAACTATTTCTTTAAATTTGAACTCAACAACTAGTTAATTTAAAATTAATTCTGGTTTTAATTAAGTTATACGTTAAAACCACATTCCACAATATCATATTTAATTTTGAATCATACATAATGTGATTTAGAAATAACAGAAAAAAAACGTGTCTTGTGCTCTAATCTCAAAATGTCTGGTAATTGAAAAATTTCGTGTTTAGCAAGATAGTATTTATTCATCAATAATTCTAACTGTCTCTTGAGATTTTACATACTTTTGAATTAATTTCTCCAGTAGAAAGTGCGTAGATTTCCTTTAAAGAAAATTGTAAAAATAGTTTTTATTTTTTTTCTGAGAATGAATTTTTTATTCAAATTATTTTTCTAAGCTCAGAATGCTTGAGAATTAAGCTGAAATAGTTCAAGTGAAATAAAAGTTTTTTTCCTTTTAAAATTTCTACATTTCTGTTTTGTAACAAATTTGATTATAAGATATGTCTTGAATATGTAGGCATTTTACTTCGATTTCAAAATCGGCTTATCTGAGTTGCTCATAGTGTATCTCAAAAGTTTTCTACAACTTTGAACGGTATGACGTTCTGTTAGCGAGATATCTGTGTTTAAATGCCAAGGTTTGTTGTATTGAAGAAGCTCATGTGGGGTTTGTTCGAAAAGTAATGTCACTTTTCTTACTGTAACGGAGTTTCAAGGTTTAGAGTGGTAGATTGATCACGTATAAGCATATCCTATCTGAGAGGTCATTTTCCAATCCATCATCGTTTCAAGATTCACTCTTTTGTTTGGCGCTTAACCTCTTGACTGTATTTTTATCGCTTTTCGCTGTAGTCGCTTTTGCCTTGATAAGAATTTCTAAATAGCAACCTGCATGCTTTCTCTCCACAATTTTAATCACTTGTTTTATATTACTCAATTGTATATTAATAACTTTTCAATCAACTTTCTAAGCTATAAAAATTAAGTTACACATCTATGACAGTAAGCAATTTCGTTATCCTTTTTGATAATAAAAGTTTAATGACAAGTAATACATGGAAGTAATAATCACAAGTATTTTCTCGCTTACTTTATATCTTACTTAAGATCAGTATTTTATTATTGATAAATGTATAGAATTCAAACGATTACTTTTTTATAGGAATTTTTTCTTGTTTTAATTATTCTCAATAACAATATATTAAAATATTTTTCTTTATTTTCAATTGCATTTCTGATTTTAAATATAGCAATTAATAAATTATAATACATGTAAAAATGTAGGGATTTATCGCGAGGTAGTAATGAGTAGCATTTTGATGCTTATTCATTCTTTTTTTATAATATATATATGGTTTGATATTCTTCTACTGTGACTTGCTGAAGGGACAGTATTGACTCAATCGAGTAAATCCTTGTTTTACACTAAGGAAAAAAAAAATAACATTTCTAAATAAGAATATTTTTTTTAAATTTTTAAATAGGAATAATAAGATATGCTTTTGACAAACGAGACAATGATAGGCAAAACAAAATTAAAAGAACTGTAATAATTAAAACAAGCTATTTAAGAAGCAAATATAAAAGCTAGAGAAAAATACCAGGTGAATAAAAAAAATCAGAGTACTTAATGATTTAACAAATATGAAAAAATGTATAAATTATTCATAAAACGCGTCTAATATAATTATATCCTTTCCACCCCCATGCTACAAATAGTAATTTATTTGAGTAAATAATTATCTTCAAAAAAAATTTTTAAATAATAATAGGTATTTTATCTGGATATTTGTATTTCTTAAACAGAATATTTTAATAAGGTAAAATTTTTTTCTTCCAAAAATGAATTTTTTTGTCAAAGTTTCCCATCTCGTTCCATTTCCGATTCAAGGGAATTTTCCCGTCTGTTTTTTGCCTTTCGTCACGATGATAAAAAAAAGTTCATTAAGTTATTATTATTTTAAAAATTTTTTTTGAAGATAATTATTTACTCAAATAAATTACTATTTGTAGCATGGAGGTGGAAAGGATATAATTATATTAGACGCGATTTATGAATAATTTATACATTTTTTCATATTTGTTAAATCATTAAGTACTTAAAATTAAAATATTCTGTTTAAAAAATACAAATATCCAGATAAAATATCTAGATAAAAATATCTCTATACTTGCACTAATAGAATACTTTTTAAAACATGTATTTCAATTTGTGATTTCATGGAAACATTACGGCATTCAAAAATGTTGGGCGCATATGACAGTTTTAAAATTGTATGGGCTTCGTAAATTAGCGTTTACACGACCAAAAACAAAACAAGTTTAACTGCTCAAACTTACGTTAAAATGTTAGAAATCGTAAAAGTATTCTGCATGCGTTTGAGTCGAACATTTCTTTTGTGTTGGAAACTTTGCTACGATTAACCTACAGGGGCGCGCAGTGGTCTTAATCGTAAAACAGCTGGCCTAATGTAAAAAAAAAACACTCATAAAAATGCTTATAGAACAACATAATCACAAAAAAATAATTTCTTGTTTTTTTCTTTTTAAGTAACAAGCTGATTTTAAATTTGTTTTAATAATTGGAACTAAGAGTAAAAACATACATTAAATTTTAACAACAAAATTCATTTTTTACAGCAAAATACTTTTTTATCGTGTTAAAATATTATGTTTAATGAATGCAAGTATGTATGAGGAAAACATAAAAATTTTATTTTGCTTGCTTATATAGACTTTTTCAAAGCATGTATTTCAGTTTTTGATTTTTTAGAAATTTCATTGAACTCAAAAATGTCGCCTATCTTTAATAGCTATAAAATTGCAGTGTTGTTGTAAAGAACGGTAAATACAATGAGTTACTGCCTGGACAAAAAGTATTGAAAATAATCTGGAGGCCTTTCAATCATGGCGATAAAATTTGTATATATTCAAAAATAGAGGGATAAGTTGCCAATCTAATGATATTGAAATCAATAGTTTGAAAGTTTTTCTGAGAAAAATATACGTTTATCTTCTTTATTTATTGAAAGTTTGTAATATTTCTCTGCAAGACATGAAAAAAAAATACTATACAGGAGAAAAATGAAAAATGAAATAAATTTTTCAAAATATGCTGCAAAAAAATCATTAATAAAGCTCGATTGTTTAGTATATAATATGCAGGATAATTAAGTTTTTAATTTACAAAACGCATATTTTACGGTTATTAAATAAATAAACGAATATTTTGAAATATATACAGTATTTTATAAAGTTCTCTGCAATAATATTTGATTTTCAATCCCAATGGTTTTCATAGTTTAAGTTAATCAAGAATTTGAAATTTATTTCAGCAAAAATTCATTTTCAAAGAAATTCTTATACAAGTTATTTAATTTTTCAAATTTTTTTATTATATTAGCAATCAGGAATCCTGGAAATAAATAGATACTCATTTATGAAAGTGTTACGGTAATAGTTTCTAAGATAGCGTCATTCCTGTTTTATTCATTCCTTTCTTCCTGTTTTATTAGATTAACCACAATGAACTTTGCTAATTGGACTTCCTGTTCGAAATTAGTGACCCTCCAAAACCTTAATAATTATATAATTTACAATTTGTCAAAATTTTAAAATTTTGGCCAGCTCTTTTTATTTTAAGGCTTTTTATATTAAGTTAGCTTTTTTTTTAACACTGTGCGTTGGCATGTTTTAATAGCTTGAAGAGGTCACAAAAAATGTGGAGTGGTAAGGAGATCTAACTGTCTGTGATGTCGGGCTGGAAATTTTGGAATGTTTAATTAAACTAATACTCAAATGACAGTTAAAAAGCTCAATCACACTTTCGTCAGTGGTAGCCGTGAATAGTCGAGCTTCAATGCTGACATCTTCACAGACTTAAAATGCCTTTTGCTTACATTAGAGCTCCAATAATCAGTAAAAGTAGATAGCTTGCGAAATCCGATAACGTGACAGCAATTGATCAAGCTCAGGTTGACAACTTGCACTGAGAACAAAGACTCCGAATTGTCAGAGGCAGCGCTCTTCACCATTAAAATAATGATATAACTTTTCGAACAATCTCTATAACTTAATTAGTCCGCACATATAATATTCAAATTTAAAGAAAATTTGCAACTAAGATAATTTAAAAGATTTTTCATGAAATGCTCGTAGCTGTATGGATGCATTTTTAAAGCATTTATTTTTGAGTTTTACTGACTTGTCATTTTGTTAAAATGCAACAAAACGTAATCAAGAAAATCTTCAATTTGCAGATAAGGCATCATAATAAATTAGTAATAGTAGGTTTTATTTTTTAAGGGAATTTAAAGTAATATTTTTTTCTTTAATTCTCTAAAATGTTTTTTAAACACTATTGGAAGCTTAGCATAATGCATTTTATGTATTGTAGATTTTAAAGTCTATTGTTTTCTAATTTTCAACAGAGAATTTCAATGAGAGTACGGTTACCCTTAAAAAAATATGATTAGTTTCTATTTGCATATATTATATCGTCAATAAAACAAGGCAACACGACAAACCATTTATTCAGTTGTACATGCTAAGATATGTTATTTGGCAACAATAAGCAATTTTACTTCAATGAATAATATGGTTTGTGTAGCGAATTAGTTTTTTATTTGAGTGCTTTTTAGTTTTCATTTGTGTAGAAGTTTCATTCACAATAAACTGTTTCTAAATAAATTTAGGCAGTAACTCAGAAAAATAATGAAAGCTAATACACTCTGTATAAATAAAATTAATCATAGGTAATAACGAAATATGTTTAAAATAATAGAAATGAAGATGAGTTTTAATATTAATAAAAATGAAGATTAAAAACAATCTTTATGCAAATTGTTTTTATAAGTTATTTATGCATTACAAATGATGAAAGGGATACAAAATTCATTATTTTATTTTAGATTCATTAAATTCTCCGACAAATTCTTAGTTTAAAAGTTTTTGAACTTAAATTATTTCAGTTTTTGCTAATCCATTCTTCATTCAAAAAATCTTAAAAAAATTTTAGATGAAAATTTCAATGAAAAATAATTGCATATGCTTGTTGTATACTGTGTATATTTGTTGTACCTTGAACCAGTATCTTGTGCCTTAGACATTTAATTTATTTAACAAATTCGATAAATTTTATATAGTAAAAAAAACAGAAATTCTCTATTAGAATTATACAAGATAATGAAAGAAACGCAATATCTATTTTAAGGATAAGGATTTTTCTTTTGTGACCATATTCTAAATTTGAAACTACGGAAACTTTATTTGCAAGTATGTAAACAGGCAGCAACTTTTCGGTGTTTAAATAAAAATTCAGTGATTGGAGGAAAATATAATTCGATGAAAGGTGACATCTTTGTAGAAAATGGATTATGCATTTATTTTAAAAAGTAGTTTATGTCCAATCATCTCAAGAGACAGTCAGAATGGTCTAAATACATTTTGAAGTAAACAATTGACATTAAAAATCCTATCTTTTAGCAGAAATTATAATATCGGAATATATCTTAAATGCGTGTTAAGGATTAACAAGACATATTGTAAGCATATAAACGAAATTTATTTGCTTATATTTGCTAAAATGTCACCACTCAGCTCTTCAATTGAATTACTATATAATCAAAATCAAAAATGATCAGAATATGATGAATTAAAAATGAATATTTTCACTTAAAATCTCATTTAAGAAAAGCATACATTTTGATTCGATATAATCTAAAACACCATCTGGAAACCATATGCTTTATATTATATAAATATTGCATTTGAAAATTTTTTTTAATGCAATATAATATGAAATGCATCTTTTTCTATATCATAAAAATAATTTTGCTTCATCCAATATTTTTATTTGGCATTACGGGGATTTCACTTCTCTTTAATATCAGGTAACTCGTTCATGAGAAACAATATTTTCTTTTGATTTAAAACTTTAAAACATCTAATTATTTGCAAAAAATATCGAGCTTTTAATATTAGGTTATGTAAAAGTTCGTACACAATCACAATCAAGTTGACGACTGCAATCAAACTTTTGAAACTTAAGAAATTGTAAATTTGCTCAACAGCTTCTATTATTATCTATTTCGGAAATAAAACTTTAACTAAACTAAGGTGAAACTTTAAGCACTGCACATTTTTTCTGCCAAGTTAACACGAAGAACAAAACAAATAAAACACAGCTTCATAATGTTGAAATGGTTTGTGTCATAAAAATAAATAATGAAAGTAAGCAGAAAATAACAGCTTGAGGTTGAAAGATAAAACTTAAAATGAAGAACTCAACTAGGAATGACATAAAGAAAAGCATCTTAGCTTACTCTTCAAACAAAGCGTAACAAGCAGTAAAAAGATATTTCGACAGTTAGAACAAAAGGGTTGCTTTATGTTCTGATTTCAATTTTTATTCGGCTCCCTTTGCAATAAAAATGAATAAAAAATCTTCAAATTTTTAGTTTGATGCCTATGAACTTTAATAAAAAAGACTATTTTTCCATTGTTTTTATTTTTTCAATTTTCAGAAGAAAAAATATGCTATCGAGTTATTTGTTCAGAATAGCCAAAAAATACTATCATTATGCCTAACTATTTGTTTTATTATACATTCATTAAACATTTATTTCTCATAAAAACCAAGACATGAGGAAAAAGTGAACTTTATCAATAGTTAACTATTTTTTTAATAAAAATTTGATGGCTTTTATCGAAACATTTAGTAAACAAATGTATATTTTAAAATGTCCGCCGAATGTTTCAAATTTGAATATATTAAATGCATCGCACTCAATATATTTAATATAGTGAAATAATTCATTTGCAAACAATAGCTGTAAATTTTCCAATGCATTTCAAAGGATAAATGCCAATTATGAGTTTTTGTTTAATATTTAGATAATTCAAACAATATTGCCGGATTGTTTAATATTTTCATGTCAGTACATTCCTCACCTTATTCATTGTTCAAACCATAATATCGAGCTAATTTGCAGTAAACTTAATAAAGTGTTCTGTGGAATCTTTAAAATTGACTATAAATAAGTTTTAAAATCACAAATAGTAAAATTTTGAAATTCTGATTGCTTGGACTGAAGGACACAGGTTCAATTTTTCTCATTTAATATCATTCATATATTGGCCTGTGTCTCCGGTTAATTTCCATAACATCAAAGACAAATTTTTTTAATGAACTAAGTGCTGCTCCATATTTTTCAAATACTTGCAAATTACTAATTTTTTAAATTTTTTATTGTCAGTTTAATACGCTTAGTTGGCAAAACAATTTTGGTTTTTCACTAAGAAATAAAATTCTATTTTGTTTATTCAAAAAATGAACTTTAATGAGTCAAATATCTACCATTCTGTTTGACGACCTTTTACAATATTTTTGGTAAATTCATGATCACACACTCATAAAACCTCTGGTTCTTATCAGGGGGCCCATTAATTAGAAGAGCTGGATTGATATATTATTGGAACTCATATTCGTGAGGATGTTGATTCTACAAGTTTCTTGAATTGCATATATGTTCAGACGATACCATTCATTGCCTTCAAGATTCTGCAAATTATTTGGAAAAGAAGAATCGGATGTATCTTTCTAACATGTCCCAAGCATTTTCCATTGGGTAAAGATTCAGGCTTTGCTTTAGTCAGGGAAGTTGTTGCAAGTCAGATTGATGTCCATTAAACCAAATTATCATCCTTGAAGTATCCGTCACCTTAGATATAAGATTATAGTGTTGCAATTACCAAACTTCATATGCCAATATGTACAGGTATTGCATGGATTTTTGTACATTCTAAAGAAATACCAGATTACCGCTCCCATACCAGCACACTCCCAGACATGCACACATCTAGTTACTTCCGCTCGACCCTTGCACTATGTGAACAAGGCAAGGGCAAAGCAGGGTTCAGTCCTTTCACGTCCTGTTCCTCCTTTCCCGACACCTCTTCTAATGAATTCTGGTGTGTCGGGCAAAGTGAATCAGCTATTAAGATCAGTTTTATAATTTTTCTTAAATATTTCTTTTTATCTTCTAAGTATTGTTTTAAGGCAAGAAAAAATACTAGTGGAATATCAGGACAATAAAACAGTAATCAAGACTACATGCGACTGCTTGAAAATCGCACATGCCAGAATTTTAATTGAAAACGGTCAATAATATTAAGAACACGCGCCCAAGATTGGCACTTCTCATAACAGGTTTTTAAAATCATAATTTATTCATTTTCATAGTGAAATTTCGTTTAAATTTTAAAACTCTTAAAGTAAAATGATAAGACTTGACACTATAACACTCTTTTTGTCCTTGATTTTAGTTAAGCGGAAACTTAAAGCAGGATTTCCCTTCAAAAAAGAAATTGCTTAAAGAATTATGCTGGTCTTCATATCCAAAACAAACTGCTGTTAATAATTAATTGGGTTAAATAAAGTTTAAAATTTCTGGGATTAATGGGGATGAATAAAAGCAGTGACGTTGCGACAATACAGCAAAGACAAAAACTGCTGGAGAAGGTCAACTAAATATTGTGTGACGATTTTCATGAAAAAAGGTATTAAAACATGTATGAAAAGAGAAAAATATAAACAATATGTTCATAATTAATTTTTTTTATAATTTAAAGATTTTCTTTTAATTACAATGATTTGATCCAATTTCGAGATCTTTTTTCAATACCACAAACAGGTTAAATGCATGTGCTATATCTCTTTCATACTATTGGTTGATACACTCTACAGTATTTTAGGATATTTTTAACAGTGGTTATTTTTAAGTGAATAAAGGAAAAAAAAATCCTAAAAAATGTGTCAAAAATTATAAAAGTAAGAATTATTTTCCTTGAATTTTTAATTTTCTAGTATTCATAAATAACAACTATATCCAAAATGAAAAGAAATAAAATAAAAATTCTTGTTAAGCTCAGAAAATAAAAAAAATTATTTTAAAAACTAGAAACTTATTACGTACTTTTTTACATTAACGTAATTTTATGTTCATAAGCTTTTCATTGAAATTAAAATACCTATATAGAAATTACATTTTACTTCGAATAATTCTTCATACTGTATTATTATTGGAAATGCGGCCTATAAATCAATGCTTCTGTTAGTTTTCCCACCAGACGAACTGTTTCAAAGATTCCCTCTTTATCTGTATAAATAGTGAAATATAAGGCTGAGACAATTCAACTTAATGCCTTTTAAACGAATTTAGAATAGCACAAATGTAAACACTTGGATTAGCGCATGAGCAGTTTCAATAAAATTCACGTTTCTTATTTTCGACTGGCGTAAATCCTTTAAGTTTGTTTCACTGCAAGGGTGATTTCACTGGCAGTTAGCCAATTCCTGAAGTGTTCATCTTTTCAATTCTTTTGTTTGAAACTTCATAGCTTTCGTCGATGCATTCGTCAAAAAATATCCTTCGATAACATATTGAAATATTCTTTATTCATTTATAATTTAACTACATAACTTAAAATAATTTATTAAAGTATATTTTACTATTAACTTACTATAAATTTAGTTCTATTAATTTGCTTGTCATTTCAAGCACTATAAATAGTTTATTAGTACACTCGATTAAGTAATTTATAACAATAAAATTTTTTTGCTGTATGAAATGCATTTTACTGTGATTATAAGATTGTGAGCTTTTTTTTATTGCCCTGCTCTATTATGAACAATTAAAAAATTTGAATTTTATGCAATTTTGGCAGGATTTTTTGTTTTTATTTTTCTTAGTTGACTGTGAACTTGAAAACCATCCTTATTTTCTTCATCTACTTTTGTGAAGAAATAACAGAATTAGAATGGTTTGTTCTAGGCAGTTCTGTTTGCTGGCCGGGCTAGCCTGGTAGGTAAGGCGCTGGGCCCATGTCCGAGAGTTCGTGGGTTCGAACCCCGCCTGCCGAAGACTCCCCGTGTTGTAAAGTGACTGATGCACGTTAAATTTCTCGAGTCGCAAAAGTCCTCCATGTTTCCATAACAAATCAGTGCCTCTGGAGATCGATCGCTCTCTGATTCAGGTCAAAATTACGATCTCTGGATGAATGTATGAATGGGTCTGCCCTATAAACGAGTGTGACTTATGGTGTGGCAGAAGTCGAATTCTTGACCATAGATGGCGCCACTGGAAAACAAGAACAATCGCACCTCCTCTGCCTATACAGGCATATGTCAACAACAACAACATTAATATTGTGGAGGGCTCCGTATCTAAAGGGTACAGTTGTTTCGGCCAAACGCTTTGAGGCGTGGTGGTAGTTGGTTCAAATTCGGCAGTAACACAGGATGTATCTTTGCACTTTCTTTCTCAAATTTGTGCTATTCATTCTTCAATAAGACAAGAGTTTGCATGCCATTGAACAAGTGACAGTATTGAGCACACGAACAAATATTTATTGTTCATACAGGCTTGTGTTCTCGTTGCAAAATAAATTTTTTAAGAAATAGTCAAGTTGAAAAACAGATATCACAAATTAGAGAAAGACATTACAAATATATATCCACAGTAGGTTCGAGGTAATGGGATCAAATCCCACAGTAACTCTGGATGTATCTTTATGATGCTCTTCTTTATCTTGTGCTGTATGCTCTCCTCCAACCTAGAGAATGTTAATAAACCGTCTTTTAAAATGAAGACTCAAGATTACATTAGCAATAAAAAATATAATTAAGTATAAATAAATATATACATCCAATGTTAAGGTACGACTCAAATCTGCTACGTACATTATTCCAATTTAGGACGTAAGGACAGCTAGGTACGTAACAGTTAAGATCATTCTGCGAAGGAACCGAGGGTGTGTGGTATTAGTCCTCCTTAAACTGTGCCGTAAAGTGCTCGACTTCATGCGCAGGTGGTCGGGCAACCGAAGCGGAGGGGCCACCACCTATGCAGAAGAACTAAATTGTGATGGCATGTCTTCGGATCATCCTCGGGAATGCTTCCCAGACCGTCGCCAATAGCCCATTGAGCAGCTATAGTGCGACGTAAATACACTACAACTCTAACGTAACAGTTAAGTTACTGATNAGGGTATGCGGTATTGGTCCTCGTTAAAATGTTCTACCGTAAAGTGCTCGACTTTGCGTGCAGGTCGTCGGGCAACCGAAGCGGAGGGGCCATCCCCTCTGCAGAAGAACTAAATTGTGATGGCATGTCTTCGGATCATCCTCGGGAATGCTTCCCAGACCGTAGCCAATAGCCCATTGTGCAGCTATAGTGCGACGTAAATACACTACAACTCTAACGTAACAGTTAAGTTACTGATCTAGTTCATCCTTGTTCAGGCATTTGTATATTTGCAATTACGAATATTTTTAGTAGTTTTAGAGGCCGTAAGAAAAAAAAATAGAAATACTAAAAAATCACCAATAAAAAAACAGTGGTGCTAAGCGTTTACTAATTAAAATAGTGGTTATCAAACAAAACAATATTGCGTTATCTCATACGATATCTTATATATAATTTGGTAGAATTACTTTTTAGATAATAATTAATCCAAATTAGCTACCATCAGTTTGATGACAAAATCACATTCAATTTGTAGTTTTTCCAGTTCCGCATTTTTCCAGATCGTTAAGACACGGTTCCCAGCAGATCACCGAAGTCGAGCATCACTGGCTACGGTCATTGTGCCGGTGGGTGGACCACTTGGATCAGTCTGTGTAGGGACCGAGGGTGTGCGGTATTGGTCCTCGTTAAACTGTTCCACAGTAACGCGTGCAGGTCATCGGGCTACCGATGCGGGGGTGCCATCCCCTCTGCAGAGGATCAAAATTGTGATGGCATGTCTTCGGACCATCCTCAGGGATGTTTCCCAGACCGTCGCCAATAGCCCATCGTGCAGCTCTAGTGCGACGTAAATTAACTGCAACAACAACAACTTGTAATTTTTCCAAAAGTGACAAAATGCTATGATAAAAGTGACGATTCTTTTCAGTGTTTCTATGGACCCAGAAAACACGACACCTTTACCATATTCTGGTAGCGTTGACAGTACATTTTTTCTAAGTGTGGGAAATCCAGTTTTTCTACTTATTTTTCAATAAAAATCCTTGATAGCGTTTGGTTATATGATCATGTTAAACTGTGATGAAAAAATAAAATTTTTATTCAAATTTGAAAAATGTTACAAAAGAAGTAAAAGGTAAAATGCGTAAAAGGTAAAGAAGTAAAAGATAAAAGGTAAAAGGGTAAAAATTGAATGATTTCATGTTATTTTTTAAAGTTGAGAGCAAATGAATGATCATATATTTAAAAAACTTTAGCATACAAATGCATGTTTTTAAAGCACTAAATATATTTAAAAACATCAATAATTTAAAATTAAAATACAATTAAACAAGAAAAAAGTTAAAATACTAATATATTTATCGTATTTATAATATTTGCTGTCTTTGAGAAAAAAATATTATGATGACAATTAACAAGTACAAAAGACATTACGTTTTTAAAAAGTATTAAAAAGTAATTTTTCACTCATTTATTTGAATTACTTTCACATCACAGATAAATTTATGCATATAAAAATAAAATTATAGTTACAATGTATTAAAACGATTCTTATAGCGTCTAAGTAATAAAATGCTNTTTCCCAGACCGTCACCAATAGCCCATCGTGCAGCTCTAGTGCGACGTAAATTAACTACAGCAACAACAACTTGTAATTTTTTCAAAAGTAACAAAATGCTATGATAAAAGTTACGATTCTTTTCAGTGTTTCTATGGACCCAGAAAACACGACACTTTTACCATATTTTGGTAGCGTTGACAGTACATTTTTTCTAAGTGAGGGAAATCCAGTTTTTCTACTTATTTTTCAATAAAAATCCTTGATAGCGTTTTGTTACATGATCATGTTAAGATGTGATGAAAAAATTAAATTTTTATTCAAATTTGAAAAATGTTACAAAAGAAGTAAAAAGTAAAATGTGTCGAATGATTTCATGTTATTTTTAAAAGTTGAGAGCAAATGAATGATCATATATTTAAAAAATTTTAGCATACAAATGCATGTTTTTAAAGAGCTAAATATATTTAAAAACATCAATAATTTAAAATTAAAATACAATTAAACAAGAAAAAAGTTAAAATACTAATATATTTATCGTATTTATAATATTTGCTGTCTTTGAGAAAAAAATATTATGATGACAATTAACAAGTACAAAAGACATTACGTTTTTAAAAAGTATTAAAAAGTAATTTTTAACGCATTTATTTAAATTACTTTCACATCGCAGATAAATTTATGCATATAAAAATAAAATTATAGTTACAATGTATTAAAACAATTCTTATAGCGTCTAAGTAATAAAATGCTTAAATAAATAGCACATATATTTTTTTAAAAAAATGTTATCTTATAAATAATACGAAAAAGTATAACTGAAATGCTTTGAAACATTGAAAAGGAATTTAAGGAGACATAATATACTTGGAAGAAGTTTTTATCCAACTGAGAACAAAAAGAGAATTTATTTTAGCTTAGTCTTTATGATTTTTATTTTGTTAGATTTTCAAATTATTCAAATAAATGTTCTTTTTTAGAATCCTATTCTTCTACAAGTCACTTGAGACTCGTGAAGGAATTCATTTCAAAAGAGAAATTAAAATCAGCTTCCGATAATTAATTGGCTTTTATACGTAAACTTTTTAGCTAATAAATTAATTTTAATTCAATTTAAACTTTTATTCTTTCTTGTATGAATAGGATTTTTAATTAATATCTAATAAAAACTTAATTAATCGTCGAATTATTTTTATGCTTGCAAAAAGTGACCAAACAAATAAATTTTCAATTGCTAATTGAGTGAAGAATTTTCTTTAAATAAAAAATATCAGCAAACGATTAATTAAATTCAATTAAAAGATTTCTCACTAAAATAATTCTTAAAGATTCTTTCCTCATATCCTTGTCAATTGAAAATTTTGTGGAATAGGAGTGCCAAACAATATACCTTCTACTTCAATTTTTAGTGAACACTGTCAGAATTTTTATTCTAACATAATAAATTAACCGGAAGTAGTCTGTCCATCCAATTAAACGTAAAATTTACTGTGAAGAACATTTTTTACTTTTATGGTTTTTTAACCATTTACAACTAGCATGGTTTGAAAACCCAGAAAAAAGGAATTTAATTGGACATTGGAGATAACTTATGCACTTTATGGTGCCGCCATCTATGCGTGAATGAGAGTATCATATTCTATTAGTCCAGTGTTACAAATTGAGGAAGGCACGACACTAGAAAATTTTCATGTCTTGAAGGTAATTGAGGAATTATTGCCGACATTGGGTCTCGAACTCCTCTTCTGTCGGGCATGAGATTGATAAATTAGCCCTCTAGGTTATAATATGTATCCATTTGTAAAAGAACTAAGTGACTTCATAAGGTGAGCCTGGTAAATTTTTGATTGTTTAACCGCCTTAGGTGAAAGCAGTTAGTAAACGATTTTTCTCACAGTTAATAGTTTGAATAACATCTTTTTTATGGTTATTTGACTGTTTGTTTGTATATATGAAAAAATAACAATTAAATAAATTGTTATTTAACAATTTTTTCTGTGAAATTTCTGTGTACAGAGGTTAAAAAAATTTATTTATAGGCTGATAATGCGACTTTTGCGCAAATAGCATACTTTTTTCAAGTAAATCTGTGGCGTCGGGGATTTGAAAAAAAAATTAATAAAAATCTACCAATTGATATGATGCGTTTGCCTACCACTCGGTCCGCATTTAATTCCAAGAGCTGTTGGTTTTGTTTCTGATCGGATGCAATTTCTTTGCTAGTTCACATATTTTAATTACAGTTTTCAGAAACTTTAATTTTTTATTATCTGTAATTTTAATAATTTTACTTCTGATAAATTATTTCCAGTAGGTTCTCGTGTAAAAAAAAGTTTTTGCAGTGTATTTCTCTTGATTTGTCTCCTTTTACATAGACAGGAATTTTTAAATGAACATGAAAAAATTGTGTTTTTGCTCATTTTCTTTTAATTTTATTGTTTCTAGTAAAAATGTTGATATTTAATAAGTAATCTTTAATAAATCAAAATCTACACAGGGAAAAAATTATTGTAAAATTGCTGTGACATTTGTGGTAAAAAGGAAAAAAAAACAAACACTGAATTTATACTGAATTGATAACAGCGAAATTAAAACAAACGATTATTTACTTCCTAAATCTTTTATAAAACAACTATCAACCACTTATTAAAACTTTGCACAATAATTTGAAATGTAAAATTCTTAAAAATTCACTTCTTGAAATGCTAATTAAATTAGCAAAAGTATTCATTAAAAAATATTATTTTTTTAAAAAATTAAATTATTTTACATCGTTTCAAGTATTTAACATGTTGAATTCATATATTATTAATGTCAACGACATTTTTAAATAAATTTTATTAAACTCTGCATTATAATACTAGAGTTTTAAATTTTGCAACTTTGTATGCCCTTTAAATACATTTATTGAAACAAGTAATACATTTTGCAGACATTCTAAATGTGGAATATAACTCTGTCACCATAAAGCTCGAGTTTATAGATCACTTACTATATTTAATTTGTGAAATGAGAATTTAGGTGAAAGCTTTATTGTATAATAGTAATTCGAGTTGAATCCCTGCTTAAACTATCACACAATTGAATATTTAACGTGTTAAGAGATAAATCGTGTCTCATTAACGTAGTCTTATTTGATATTCGTTATAGAGAGTTCGTAAAACGAAAGGAAGTGAGTCAGAAGTTGGGTCGATACCTGTTAGGATCACCCAGTATTTAGTCATGGCACTTTTGGAATTACCAATTACTCTTCTTTCAAGTGACGTCACGGGTGGATCAATGGGAGAACAGAGACGAAAAATGGGGACAGCACGTGTATACAAAAATATTTTCTGGGATTTATTTTCAAAGAAAAATATATATATTTTTTAGGTGTTGGAATATACTGTATTTAGGTTTATTTTAGGGATACTGAATAATATTTATCACGAAATATACCTAATTATTATTAGCGTATCTCAAAATGAAATATATATATATATCGCTTTTTTGATTTCCTTTCATGTTTTATTCTGTTTTTTCCTTACATTTTATTTTCTGTTCTTACATAATATTTTTACTTATTGCGCTCTATTATATTTGTTGTAATTTTTTTGTAAAATTTTTTGAGTGCTCCTCACACTATTGTATTGATATATTTTGTATTGGCTATATTGATACAATATTAGAAAGCACTCTTTTTTGAGGATATAATCGTATGAGCTGATGAAAGGATTATAACTTTTATTTTCCGGATTTTATTAAAATTCGTGTCCTTTTTTTCGGATTTCTTTTCTTCCCTTCTTTCATTGTTCTGTAATTTTTCCCTTGCTTTCTCTACTTTTTGAACTTATTTTAGGAGTTCTATTTACTTGCGGCTTATGCGCAATAAATAAAACCCATTGTTTTTCGCAATTTTCCTCGTGTTTTTTGTTTTTATATACTATACTATATATATATATATAAAGAGAGAGAGAGAGAGAGAGAGTTGTATTATGTGTACAGTTAGCTTATTGTATATACTATTCTACAGCAGCTTTCTTATAATTATTAACGTACTATTATTTATACTACTATTATTTAAACATTTATGTAATCACATTTTTAATGAAACAAACTTTACAATTCAAATGCTGTTGGAAAAACAAAAAATTTTTAGTTTTAGTTTCTTATATTGATCTATTTTGAAAATATGAAAATTAAACGATAATGAAACGACGTTAAAATTAAATGATTGTTTGTTTAGAAAGACAACAATTTATTATTTTTAGTAGAATATAATAACCGATTATAAACATTTTCAGAGTATATTTGAAGTATCATGAAAACTTAAAAAGTAATATAATAAATTAAGTGATGTTTTATTTTTGAAAATTAGCATTTTAAATCACATGGACAAGAAAATTTAAAATTACATTAGTGTTAAACATTAATAAAATCATACAAAAACTATTCTCGTCATTTATCTCAGTCTTTGAGTTTAATTTAGTATTTAGTTCATCTGTGTGGGATAAAAAATGTTTTAGACTCACTCGTTTTATTGTTCTCACTTCACATTGTGAATAGTAAAAAGGAGTAATTTTACTTACTACATAGAAGTAACATAAAAGTAACTGAAAAAAGCTTTTATCATACTAGCATTTATTTTTTTCAAAAAAAAATGTAATGTAAAGAATTATGTTAACCAAAATAATATTTTTTTAAATTGTTGTTAAACATTCATTATTTTTTGAAAAATGTCCCTTACATAACAGACCTTTGATTTAATATTTTACCTTCTAACTGTTCAAAAGTGACAAATTAATGATTTGCTATATTGTTAAAAACTACTTTCAAATCAAAACTTGAGAATTATACATCATTTAAAAGTATTTTATTAGCTGAAAAACTACCGAAACGTCAACCAAACGTTTTCCAACATACATCACATTTCCGAAACTATTTAATTAAGTTTTTATGAAGATTTTATATTACTATTTGGTGTGGATTTAGAAGATTTTTCGCTAAATGTTAAGTATTTATTTTTTATTGCATTTTCGCTTTTAATTTGATTGAAATATTCATCAACTACATCATGTTTTAGAGTTTATTATGAGTTGAAAAAATTCAATTTTTTCTTTGTTTTTTTTTAAATAAAAGGAGATTTAACTTAGTAAGATTTAACTTAGGAGATTTAACTTAGTAGTAGATTTAACTTAGAGTAATAACTTACGGAGAATGAGTTTACATTGCTCGATTAAAACAATGATTGAAAATTTTTGTTCAAAGAAATGTTTTTCTTTCCAATTTTCATCAGTCTTTATAAGGAGGAAAATATTTTCAGAAGAACATTTGTAATTTAAAGAAGAGAAAAGATGTTGCTATGCATTTATTTCCGCTGGTACGTTTCTGATAATTATTATATTATGCTGATTATCTGAATAAATCAAGATTAAAATTTGCTTTTTATTTTATCTTTTTTTCACTATACAATATCATCATTATGGTGTGCATTACTACCACTCTTTAACTAGACTCAAGAAATTGAATAGAAAGACATTATCCCGTGTGAGATATTAGATTATAAAGTGATAATATTGATACGAATTATTGGCAATTAAAATTGACTTTTTCCTACTTCTTTATATAAATTGGAAGAAAAGTATGATCTCTCAAATTATTTAAAAGCGTTAGCGTAATAAACAGTATCGTACTTCTAGAAATATTTTCCAGTTGTTTTCGTTTATCTGCTCAATTTATAAAAAAATTAATGTCAAAAAAAATGCAGCGATTGTTGGTGAGGTTTAAAAATTCTCTTTTTCTAATTTCGCTCATTTTTTCTTAAATGAAAGACAGAGAATGTTCATTGAATGCACACAAATAACGATGATGCAAATTTTTATCTTATTGAAAAAAATAAATTTGGTAATGGAAAAGTTTATAATAGAACATGTAAGAATTATTACTATTACTTTCATAGAACAAAATTTTAAATATATTTAATATAAAAAAAAATCTAAATATTTGTAAGTAAAACTAAAAATTCTTAATAGAATTTAACGGTGTTTTCTTTTTTAATTATTATAGTCTTAAAATGATTACAATTGAAACTAAATTTAATAATTAAGAGAAAACTCCCAAACGAAATTCCTTTTAATGCTGCATTTTTACATTTCCATTTATTTATAATTCAAAACTTTTGGGAAAAATTCCGAATCGTTGCTCATTATTTGGACACATGCATTTTCCATTTTGTTCCATCACGGCTTATATTCTCTTTAATTGTAATTTGTAGGCTAAAAAATGTTTAGCTTGCCTGTATGGCCACGGTGAAAATAAGAATTAAACTGCAAATACTTTAAAATCATACATAGCAAATCAAATGAAAATGATACAAAATTACTAACTTTAGTTATCTTAAAGGTATTGTTACACGTTTCAAATGCCCCATCAAAAATATGAAAATGAATCACAATATGCTCATAACTCTTGAATTTGATCTAAATGTGATTTTAAAAATATTTTACTAAAAACTGTTGCATTAATTTGCATTTTAATCATAAGTTGCATTTGTGTTTTCTTTCATAGTTTTAATATATAGCTAAATGTCAGTCATTTTAATGAGACAAAAAGTCAGTCGTTTTAATATTCTTCATATTTGGCAGTTTCTTCCATTTGCAAAACTCGTCTTGTATAAATCATTCATCTTTTTAGTTGTATTTTATTGATAAATTTTGAGTATTTTACCCTAAAATATGGGATTTCAATTATAAGGGATGCCTTATTGCCTACCATTCCGTCACATAAAATATTGTATTTGTAATTCGTTGGCTGAAATGTGTCCGCTTTACCACATTGCAAATGAGATTTTTTTAAAAAATGATATTAATTCGCTGTTTAAACCAAATGCACGTGTGAAAATGTTAGAGAGTTACAAAAAATATTTAAATTATTTTAAAATGAATTTCGCACTTATAGAATGCACGCATAGAGAAGCGACAAAATTTTTTTTTTGTCAAATGCCTACATTTTCTTAACATTTAGAGCTTGAACTGGTTAAATTGAAAATTTCAATAATTTAATAAAAAATATAAAATAATTAAAATGTTGGACATTTTGAGTCAAATCTTAATATGAAAATGGCAATAATAGAAATAAACTAAAATAACAATGGAATAAATTTTTTTTTCGATAATCATTTGATATAATCTTAACATTGTGAGCAAATTGTTCTCTGAAACTTCGAGGAAAATTAAGTAACTATGTAAATAAATTTATTGCTACATATTTTTAGACGAGAGCAAATGATTTTCTTTAAAGTGAATATTTGTTATCATAATCAGTTAATTTATATAATATGTACATTTTATTTACTTATCTTAAGTAATGTATGACATCAAATTTTCCTCGGAATCACCATAATCTAAATGAAAAAAACCATAATTCCATTTAAATTTCAATTTCATCAATAAAAAAAAATGAACTAAAGCTTTCTGAACTTATGATTATCATTACCGGTGAATTGTGATATTGCGTGCAGACAGAAAGATTTATTTTTAGAGAAATTTTGATATTTTCAGAAGAAAATATTGCATAATAATACATTTTCTACAAATTATCTAGGAGTCTTATAAAATGAATATTTTATTACTACTTCATGACGAATGTAAAATAGCTATCTAATAAAATTATATGAAATGATTTTCTTTTTTTGTTTTTGTTTTTTGAATTTGTTAAATAACGTTATTATTGTTTTACCAAGGAGGATTTTCGCAGCAAGTATTTCCTGAAATTACTTTAAATTCTGAAAAACTTTTTTTGAATTAAAGACTGCACCTTAAATATTAATAAAAACATATTTATCGTTCTTGGTACTCGTAAATAGTAGCTCTTAGTGGCCAAATAAAAATGTTTAAAAAATAAGAGTGTTTTTAGAGGTGAGTCGTACACTGTAAAAACTGTGCTTAATACCTACCCGAGTTTGATATTGAAAAACTCTAAAAACTGCATGTTATTTCCAATTTATACCAAAAAGTGAGTTTATACGCACTTTAAAGTAAGTAGTTAAATCTAAACTCTAATAAATGAGAAAGTTTACACCAATATCTTACGCACTAGCTCCACTAATGATTTTATCGCCAACTTTGGCAGACGATTTAACGTTTCGTCAGACGACAATTCTAATTTGCTTGCAATCGAGCAAGAGAAAATGGAGGTTTGTTTTCGCCTCGCATGATGTTAAAATAATTCATAGAAACAGATGTGAACTGTTATAAAAGGTATGTATGCTATAGGTTGTATAATAAATAAGGATAATTATGTTATTCTCATAAGAAGATTTACATAATTCTATGAATTGTATTCAATTTCTATCCATCTTTATTTCTGTTGTATTGTAAAAATAACTATAAAGACTCTTATGTGTATCTTATCTTACTATAATTATAAGTTTTAGTGTTACGTAAAAGCAAAAAATGGTACCTGTCATTCGACCCCAAGTAGTATTAGAGAACATTCTTGATATTATACTACACGAGGAGCTATCCTTGGGTTTTTGTGTTGTGAAATATTTAATAAACCACTTTGGCCTCTAGTTTTGGTGTTGATAGGAACTAAAATTGTTTACAGTGTATAATTCACAGACTTGCTATCTGATTGTTGAGAGAACAATTGCAATATATTTTGTGTCATTAACAAATATTTTTTTAAAATTTTTATTCTGTGAAAAAATTCAAATTTATTATTCAAAAATTGCGTGCTAATGTCGTTGATAAGGGGGAGGGTGCCATTAACAACTTTTTTAACGACATTGTTCAAACCTAACTCTCCATAACGCTTGGAAATGCATTTCCCCCTGATTTTTCCCTCTCAATCACTTCGATTTTCCTTATTCTGTTTTTAATTTTTTTTTTCTCTCCCGGCTACTCTGGTTTTTCCGGTTTTGTTTCCAACTTTTATTTATTTTTCCATTTTCTTAGATAACTTTACCTTTTTAATTTCAAATAATTTTTGCTCACGTTTGGCAAGTTTGGAAAATGGGTGCCTATTTTTGAAGCTCTTGAAATGTGTCGACTGTTACTTCATATTTGTATTTTTTTTAAGGGAATGAAGTTTGCAGTCAGGTCTTACTGCTTCAGTTTCTTGTGATTATTTATTAAATTTAGTGTTTGTTGAGTACTTCGCAACCATCATGGAAGTTGAGAAATATGAGAATTGCAGCTTGTTTTGCATACCTGAAGGTTGATTAATATGAGGTCTGTTCTTTATTCCACATCCATGAAGGGTGAGTGTAAGGAAAGGTTTGCTAATATGAAATTTGTTGCTTGATTTACTTTCATGAAAGCTGGATGATATGCTGTCCGTTGCTTGTTTCGCATCAATAAAGTTTAAATAATATAGATTTTGTACCTTGTTTTGCTTCCATGAGAGTGGGGTCTGTTTCTTGTTCCTCCTCTAAAATGGTTGTACTGGAAATAATTTGTTGCTCGTTTAGCATCCATGAAAATGTTGTTTTTGTAGTTCATTTACGTCCAATTGGAGCTGCACAATGGGATATTGGTGATAGTTTGGGAAACATCCCTGAGCATGTCCCGAAGACATGCTATTACAATTTTGATCCTCTGCAGAGGGATGGCACCCCCGCTTCGGTAGCCCGATGACCGGAGCGCGAAGTCGAGCATTTTACGGTAGAACAGTTTAAACAGGACCAATACCACTCACCCTAAGATCATTCGCAGACAGATCCAAATGATCACCCACGCGCACACTGACCGCAGACAGTGATGCTTGACTTCGGTAATCTTTTGGGAATCGTGTCTTAANGAACTGTGTCTTAACGATCAGTCCACTGAGGGACAGCATCCATGAAGAAGAACGTATTGTAGGTTATTTTTTTCTTGCTTCAAATGCGTGGAAGTGGAATAATATGGATTATTTAGCTTTGTTCATGTTTTTTATATGATCTTTTCCTACTTTTTCTGAAGAAGTTTTTATTTTTTTGTTTACATTTTCCAAGCAGATTGGCTATTTGTTACGGAAACATCTTAGTATTCAAATAAATAATCTTGCAAATTTGAATATATTCCTGAAGACAATTGAACTCAGAAGTCAAGTCAAAATTTGAGAAAATAAAAACAACATTTAGGAAACAACTCTTTGAGAGAAATTAACCCACATATCCCTCACAAGGAAAGGAAAAATACTTAAGTATTTTTATCATTAATTCGACGCTAACAGATTTCTAATCTGCAATTCTAGGAAAATTATGATTTCCTCTTTGGAATCTGTGTGCGCAATCAGAAGTATGATAATAAACTAGCCATCGTCAAGATCTGAGTCATATCACTTTATGTATACACACATAGTCTTGTATGTTCAGTAAAAATAAACTGCTTATAAGCCTTTGTCACAAGTAGGAGATCAGAGTTATGGCGAAATTCGAAACCTTACCCTAAGAGAGAGCTTATAACAATATTAAAAGAATTAACAGAAAACGAGAAAAGAATAGAGTTTCTTATCTTATTCAGTGTTTGAGAAAGATTCTGTCTTTCATATTGTTTATTTCTTAGCGTTTATACACGTTTTAACGTTATTACTAATAAACGTTGTAACTAATTGGTACCAATTTTAATTATCTAATTTTTACTTTAGAAATTGTATTAAGAAATACTAATTGAATATTAATTAGACGGATATTCTTAAAGTAAAAAAGAAACGCTTAATGCGTAGATTTACCCTTCTAACAAATAATTTTAATTTTAAAATAAGAAATCGATTTGATATTTAAATTTTTACTATAAAAATAGATAGAATTTTAAATATATTTGCTTTTGACTAAGATATAAAATGATTAATTGCAGCTGAAATGATCTTTCATAAAAGAAATAAATTATTCTATTCAAAATATAAAAGTGCTTTAACTGTGATAATTGATTTTTCACACATAAAACACATTTAGATTTTGAAAATAGTTGTATTTTCATTGATTTTAAGTTGCGTGAAATTGTAAAACATTTGAGACATCCCTTTACATTTACAATATTTCAAATAACATATTATAATTTTAATCTACCCCTAGATATTTGTCCTACATAGATTAAGTTGCAAGTTTGCTTGCATTTTCTTTGCTATTTGCAAAAGGTGCTGAAAAGTATGATTAAAGTTAAAGGAAACACGGTTTTCCACCTTGTTTATTTAATGATCTGAATGTGCTTATTTCGAAACACTGAAAGTAAAATGAACTGCTAATTTATTATAATGAACTAATTAGGTTTAATGCCACTAATTTATTAAGATTAGGACAGCTTATTTTAACTACAAAATAATTTGCAGCAATAATAGCAAAAACTTTCCCTTTAAGTTTATGAGACGAAACTTTTGTTTCTCAGTAAATTGTATTTCTAATATGCTTCAATTTTGTTTGATAAATTATATTTCGAATAAGCATAATCGTATATTTGCTTTAATAGTTAACTTTCATTAAGAAAACCATTTTCACTGTTTCATATAGTTAAAAAATGATTATGTAGCAATTTCTTTAATTCAGACAAATATTTATTTCCGAATAAATTAATTTTGATTAAACAAAATTTGTTTTTTTCTTTTTCTATGGTTCTATTTTAAAATTAAATTAACTGGAGACACGAACTTCAAAAGTTAAGAGTTACTATATTACTTTTAATCATTAATAGTATGGTTAAAATAAATGCGAATTTATTCTATCTGGTTTATATTAAAAAACATTCATTTCTAATTAAACTATTTTTTAAATTCAGTATATTTAAACCATTTTTTTTAAAAAGTTGAATCTAAAATAGAATAACTGTAACACTTTAACAGCATAGAAAGATGATTATGAAATATTTTTTTCTATTTTATGAAATTTTTTTTTTTATCAAAATAAATTAGTTCTTGAACCGAGCGTCTTCAAGAAATATCTTGTTACAGTTGTTCGGTAAAATTGAGAAAGATTTTTTCATCTTTGATGGCATAAAATAATGATTAAGAAATATGTTTTCTATTTCGGCAAAATATTTTGATCAAAATAAATAAGTTTTTCAATTAAGCTTATTTAAGCACTTCCTTGTTACAGATATGAGATGAAATTGTTGGAACAATAGTTATTTTACAGTAAAAAACTATAAAAACAAGATTACAAAAAAAAAAAATATTAGTTCGCATTTCCAGGCGTTCAATAAGTTATGTTTTAAATTAATTTTATAATATTTATGATTTCCCGTTAATATTAAATTGAAAAAATAATAAGTTGACTTTCACTTTAATTGCTAGGAACATTAATAAGTCATAACTTTTACATACTGTTCCAATTCTGAAAATTTCATACATTTGAAAAAATGAATAAGCGAATTAGGTGATTAACGAAGAAATAATGGAATTTGAAGGTGATTAGTGTTGTTAAGTACATCAGCTAGACGCTCACACATCGCTATTAGAAAAATAAAGATTATGCCTGTCCCTTACATTAATTAATTTGCAAATTTCCGATTGGCGGAATCTATATATCCTACCATTTATTTAAACTTTAAAACAAAACATTAACCTTTATTAGCTCTAGAATTGAAATGAAAAAAATAGTCTTGTTTCGTGCGTGTATATATATATATGTATATGTATATATATATATGTATATGTATATATATAGGTATATATATATATGGCCTGGTTGGCAGGGCGCTGGCCTCGCGCTCGTGAGCTCGTGTGAACGGGATCCATCCAGCCGTGGTCAATGGTGACTGGTGCACTTTAAAATATGCCTTGGCACAAAGCCCTCCATGTTCTCATAACAAATTGTACCTCAGGCGCTGGACTCGCGTTCATGTGAGCGGGAATTCGAATCCATCCGACCGTAGTAAATGGTGACTGGTGCAAGTTAAAATATGCCGGGGCACAAAGCCCTCAATGACCCCGTAACAAATTGTACCTCTAGGGATACAGAATTGGAGATTTATCANTCTGTAATATTGAGTGTGTGTGTATGGCAAACCATGTCCTCCTGTGTTTGAATTTTCGCGCAAATCTATACTCATTAGAATTTGGTTTCCACTCAAAACTTTTCTAAAATAAAGATAGGGTATTTTTATTGTAAATTTATAGTTTCAAATATAAATTAAGGATTTTTAAAAAAGGTCTGGGAAATATATAATGAAAATAATGCCGCAATAGTTATTAAAAATTGAATTTAAGAAATCACGCAATTCTTTTAAGAAAATGTTGTTTTTGTCAATTTTTGACTTTTCGATTTTTGGTGGTTTTACTTGTGCAGGTGTATCATTCAATTTGTGATTAATCAATGACTGTTTTAGAGAAGAAAAAAAGCCTTTTAATGAAAAATAGTATCTGTCAATTTCAAAAGACTTTGATAGTATTTTTTAATATTAGATATTCTCTAAAAGAATCGGCTAGTTCCAGATTTTATAAAATTAAAGTATTTTATGAAATTAGCTCAAATTAAGAATTTGTGGAAATTTTTACAATATGTCATTACAATATCTTATTTTTAGCCTAAAAAGTCCAAAATAGGTTAGAAAAATAAAGACCTCATTACCTTATTATTTAGCAAATATTTACTATTCATTCTCCATTATAACAGAAGGAATCTTTACTATAAACTTGACTATAAATGTTAAATTGTATCAGATTTTTAAATGTGTACAAAATCAAACTCACCGAATCATATCTCAAGAGCATTGAAACAAAATATTGCTATTTAAATGTAAATTAATACTTTTGCACAAACAAAAATAAATTTTTTTTATGTTTAAAATGAGTTTCCCGAGATGCATATTCTTAAATAAATGCTATTGGTAGTACTCATTTCTCTAAAGATCATAAAGGTTTTGAAAAAAATGTCAATTCAATCGATCGAACAATACAACTAAAAGGATCAAACAAAAAGAAAATGTGACTACTATTTTCGTGTTGAGAACCTGGTATTTAACTCAGTGAGGTGTCACTAGATGTGCCTCAGATTAAGAAAAAAAAGCAATGTTCTTTTCCGGAATCTTTGTCCTAAATAAAAGAACATTTTATATGCCCTGTGAAAAGAAAGCTTTATTCAAGCTTTGTTCGGATATCCTAATTAAATAATTTACCTAATAAAGCTAATGCGAAATTGCCTTTTTTACAGTGGCACTGTTTTTAAAAAACGCTACAGTTTGATTTAGTTAAAAGCAGCTTTGATGTTTATTTTCATCAGACTCTACTAGTAAAGTGCAGTTCTGTGTGGATTAAAACTATTACGCATAAGAAAAAGGCATTATTTCCTAAATATTTATGGAGAAATTTAAAAGTTTTTCTTTATAATGTACAATTCCGAGATAAATTATGTAGAATATAAAGAGACAGAAATGCAAAATAAATAAAGTAGAAAAATAAATATTTAAAATTCAATTATGAATCTTAAAATGTTAATAATTGAATTTGAGAGGTAAGTATTCCTTCACCAATCGGGCATTTTATTATAATTTGAGTTCAACAAAAGGTTATACAAGATTTCGGTTGTATAAAATTAAGTTATACAAAATTTATCTATTTTAAAGTAAATAAATAAATTACCTACAGTTTCTACAATCTTGGATACAATTGATTCCGCAGACGCATGTAAAAAGTTAATTTAAAAATTCCCCCTTAATTCTTATATGTTTGCATTTAAATTTGTTTAATTTAAAAGATTAAACTATAAGGATTAGATTAATAGAGAAATTCAAATGTTTCTGCATAATTCTGCATTTGACGAGTACAATAGTAATGTATCTGCTGAATTAGACTTACAAAAAGTTTTAAATTAAATATCTGTTCGTATGTTTTGATAGCATTAATTTTTTATTACAATTTGAACTGTTATAATTATCAGAGATTTGGCGAAATATTTGCGATTCTTCAGAAATGGTTTAGTCTACATTTATATTTTCAATAATTTATATCGCTCTGTGAAAATACAAAGTTTTTTCATTGCCAAAAAATTTAAGAAGAAATAAAGAAATTCAGCTTCATTTGCAATTGTATTTCGGATATCTTCCTTGAAGTATGTATAAATAATTCGTTTTGTTTATTTCCTTTTCATATAAATCTATAGTGTTATGAATATAAAACAAATATAATATATTAAATATAGGAATAATAATGAACTAATGACTTCAAATGAAAGAATTGATATTAGTTTAAATTTTTTTAGTTAGTTTAGTTTGGTTAGGGCTTTAAAGCTGACAAATGTTGAAAAGAAAATTAAAAATTTTGCTAGATTTCCTCATTTAATATTGAGAATCATTATATGAAAATCGCTAGTAGTAATTTTTATTCCTTTTTCGAAACTTTTATGGCAAGGAAAATAAAAAAAAGATACTGTTTAAGTTCCATATACTTGCTTAAGTTACTTTTAAATTGCATATACCATCTCGCCGCATAGAATTATTACAGACAAATGACTTAAAAATTAAACAGTTATTACAGTTTATTGATAAATTATAATATTATAACTTATTATAAGTAAGTTATAATATTATTATAACTTACTCTTACTGAAGACTGGATTCAATGTTCAGATTGCTTAGAATAGTCTGATGAAGCGTGCAGTGCTTATTCCGGTTTTGGCCGTGTCTTATGCATTAACTGTGATGTTTAGGAACGTTTTTTTTATCAATTATTCTTTTATTCTGACATTAATTTCTGTGATTTTTGAAATAAAATTATGTGTCTCATCTCGCCTGGGTAGCCCGGGCAAGATGGGACAATGTTCTATTTTGGTTTACGTTAAGTTATTATTATTGAACTTTATTATTTATTTATTTTCTGCGTAAGATATGTAAGAGCAATGTTTCCACCATATGTTTACAATATAAAAGATATAAAATTGCTCTAGTTTACTATTTTTTAAACCAAGTTTCCTTAAGCGGTCCCTCTTACCCAGGGTTCCCCTTATAAGCTTAAAACTAGTCTAAAAATAGCATGATATTCAGAAATAAAAAAACATTCTTTCACAGAGCAAGAGAGCTTTTGAAATAATTTAAAATCGAAAAATTAATGGAAATAATTTATGATATTAATCTAATATTTAAAGAGCAGAAGCGATTAAAATTCTTACCTCCTTGAATCTGTTTCCCACAGTGGATTGATCGTACAGAACACGGTTCCCAGTAGATCACCGAAGTCAAGCAGCACTGACTGTGGTCAGAGTGCCGGTGGAGGACCACTTTGATCAATCTGTGAAGGAACCGAGATTGCGCGTTATCTGTCATCGTTAAACTGTTCAACCGTAGTGTGCAGGACTTAGCGCACAGATAGCTGGGCTACCAAAGAGGGGGAGTCATATTGTCTACAGAGGATGATTCCCTTCGGATAATCCTCAGGGATGTTCGTCAAACCGTTGTAAACTGCACTCTGTGCAGCTCTAATGCGACGCTAATAAACTACAATTACAAATTATTGAATCTGTACTTGAATAAACGCATTCAATTGAATTAAAATCTATTCATGTGAAAATCGGTAACTGTTATATTAATTGTTGATTGGAGGATTCTGTAATATTAAAAAAAAAAAACTATCTGTTAAAAGCTCAATTGCCTAAAACTCCTTAAAAAAAAACTATTCCTCAGGGAAACAAATTTCTAATTTGCATTAGTGGAAGTTACTTATGTAAATTGCATTGCAATTTATAAATTTTACATAACTATTTTAATTCATTTCAACGATAATATTTGCATTTTTTCAACAATATTAGTTACATAATTTCAAAGCGATTCGATACTGAGGAATGAATTAAATTATGATTAAAATGCAAATTTTTTATTCTTCAGATCTTTCAATGATTTTATTTCAGAGAAAAATTAACCAGATTTGTAGCAAAAGTTCAAAGAAATGAAATAAATTTAAATGATGAGAAAATTTGGCAAAATTTATTGAATATATATTTTTTGAAGTGCTCTGAAAATACAATTATTTCTCAAAAAAATGATTTTTCATGAAATGTTACATTTTATTATTACTATTATTTATATTGATGTAGCTTAAAAACAAAAAAACAATTATGAATAATTTTGCAATAAAAATATTTTTCTAAATCTTTAACATTAAGTATACTTTGGTAAGGTATTTGATGTCATTTACTTTATCGCGTACACCATTAATATGTTTCTTCTTTTCTCAATTATTGTTTCAGTTTTTTTTTTTTTAAATTTTTTTCCTCAAAACAATCTGTGCGACGTCAACAATGTAGATTTAACTAAAAACCTTTTTTTTTGCGTGTTCGATGTTAAATGTTAATGTTTAAAATAATTTATTTCATCTATTGCGCACACCATACAAGTTTCAGTTTTCCCCTTAATAATATTAATAGATTTTGATAACATTTCATACCCTTCGCAATACCAAAAATGTAGATTACATTAAAATTGTATATTAAAGGCATAATTTTGAGAAAACTTTAAAAAGTGCATTAATTTCAATAAATTTCTACTTATTAATACTATTTATACATCGTACAACACATATAATAAACAATGTCGTCTCAATTAGTTTACGATAGATTGAAGATATTGCTTTCATGTATATTTAATCAGTTTATGGCTTCACGGTATTTTATCATAAGATCCATTAAATCACCTTAAGGTAGACGATTGAATTATCTTAATATGCTTATAAACTAGCGCCGCAACTTATGAGCATTAAGATACATGTCTTATTTAAACTATGTCATCTAAAACTCCGGTAATTAATTCCCTTAAAAATTCGTTCCTGAAATTCCAGACAGATAAATTTCATTTATCTGTCTGGAATGGAGATTTAATGAATACTCCCATCTAGTATCAAAATTTTAGAGATTTTTCTTCATCATACTAATTCAAAACGAGAAGAATTTCTATATTTGAAGTATGAGAAGCCCTTTTAAAATGTAATGAACTGAAATTTGTATAAATAGGATAAAATTATATGAAGGCTTTTAATATAAACGGTAATTTTACTTAATCAATCCTTATTCAATCTTTCTTTACTCTTTTTATTTTTAATGAAGTATTTATAAAATTTTTGAATACTGGTTTGTAAAAACTGATAATTTAAAGTTTATAATTAATAAAGTCCAGCTTACAATATTTTATTGAAATTTTAAAGTAATGTCTCTTAGTTGATATATTTCATAATTTATTGCTAAAGTATGACTTTAGTAAATTGATGTATTTTAGAATATAGTGCACAGAGAAAACCTTCGATTAAAATTACAGTATTTGTAAGGTAAAATAAGATTTCTGGTTATAAAAAAAACATTATTCTGGTAATAAAACCAATATATTAGATATTTAAATCATTCATTTGGTAATTTTTCCATTCATATAGAAACAGTTTACCGAAAATTCTGGTTTTCATAATTATAGTTCTTTAACACTTTCTTTATGCCCTGCTTTAAGGTATCATGATAAAACGACCAAATTTTACTACATTTACCAAATTTTATCACATGTTATATAATTATATTTCATTGTAATTTTTCAAAAATCATTACGAAAGTGCTTCGGTAAAAATTAACGAGCTCTTTTGTGTTTCCGTAGAGCCAGAAATATGGTAAATTTTACCATATTTTGGAAGATTTGACCATTTTTTCTCAGTATAATAATAAGCAATTTTACAATAATTAGTAATTTTTTTTTGGAAGAGAAAACCACTAATTTCTTTGAAAATCACATAGATGCAGAATATAACAGCTAGAAATATTTGTTTAATATTTTTACATGCTATTCTGGTTTTACTTATTGCAGTGGTTCTCCAATATATGCTCGAACTCCTAAACTTTAATTCATGACGTTTGAAATTATAAGTTCTAGCAAATGTCACTGTAACATTGAAATTAGAGGAATAAAATATCTTAAGATGCTACTTGGGGTGCTTATATTTTTAAGGAAAATGCTTAATATTTTTTAAGATTATTGAATTAAGAATTTCTTCGCATTAGAAAATAGTATTGAGTAAAAAGTCATGGCTATTCATATGAACTTCATATCATAGGTGATTTTCTTCTTTAATACGATAAGATATCACAACCATATGGTCTTGTATTTATTACTCGGTCCCTTTTTCTACAAGGTCTCCGTATTTTGATTTTCTCCTTTTGTTTCCAAAATTATATTTAATAATTCCTTCATACCATAATATACTGCACTGAGAAAAAAGTATGGTCAAAACTCTTTGACTATACTTTTATGTTTATTTTTATATGAATATGATAAAATTTTATCGTATCTCTGACTCATAGGGAACACCAAAACCCAAGTGTTTTTTGACGAAGCTCTTTGGTAATGATTTTCGGTATATTTGACAATGAAATATGGTTTTATTACTATGCTGTTTGATAGTAAATGTAGTAATGTGTTCATGATACTGTAGAGTACGTCAATAAATCAGTTGATCAGTTATTCAGTTGAATTTACTTTTCAGCTATACATTTTTATTGAATGCGTGGTAATAAGAACTATAATTTTGAGAACCAGAATTTTCGGTAAACCGTTAACACGCGAATGAAAAGATATATAAGAAAATTAAAAATCGTTTAACTACCGTATATTTTGGTTTTATTAACATAATTATTTTGTTTCTATAAGAAAAGTCATTACCATCCAAGTTCTGTAATTTTAGCAAATTTTTCTCTCCGCGTGTCATAAATTTTTTTTATTTTTCTATAAACCAGTTACTACGGATGGATGACCACTTGGATCAGTCTGCGTAGGGACTGAGGGTGTGCGGTATTGGTCCTCTTTAATTTGTGCTACCGTAAAGTGCTCGACTTCGCGTGCAGGTCGTCGGGCTACCGAAGCGGGGGTGCCATCCCCTCTGCAGAGGATCAAAATTGTGATGGCATGTCTTCGGATCATCCTCAGGGACCCAGACCGTCGCCAATAGCCCATTGTGCAGCTCCAGTGCGATGTAAATGAACAACAGCAACAACAAAAACATTAAAGCGTAATATTAGTACCTCGGACCAAAATGTAATGCAAATTTAAATCAAACCTAATAAGCTGACTAACAGAACCCATCAGTTAAATCATAGTATTGTGTATTCAAACTAAAGAAGAATTACTTTTTAAGTCAATATTTTTCGACGAAGTCAATATTTCATACGAAGGCAGAAACTTGGGTGAAAACTCATCTGTATAAATATGTTCACTAAGTTGCATCATTATGCTGTTTTAGTAATTTTTTTAATTGTATAATATGACTGTTATATTTTTATTTCCCCCTACAATTCTTCTCTTTAAAAAATAAAATTTTAAAAAAATTTTATTTTCAGAGTTAAAAATATAATGTAGGGCTGTAATCAATTATTTTTTAATTCATTACAACCTTACACAATTTTTATCATTATTTTATTATTAGTTTAGCCCTACATTTAAGTAAATTATTTTTTAGCTATTTCATTATAAAATATAGAGCATTAGATACTTACCAAAGCTAACACAGAAGAAGAAAAAAATATCCCTATTACACAACACTGGGATAAGCCTAACCATATGCTCACTTCACCCTACCGTAGAAAACAATTCACTATAAAAAGAATTTTGAAGTTTACTCTAAAATTTCCTTGTAGATCTGTTCTTTATATCTCTCTCTACCAGTTTGAAATAAAATTAATAGTTTTTGCCAGTTTTAATGATAGTTGAAGAACATTCACCAGCATATTAAACATATCAGCATTTTAAACAGAGGAAAATTCATCTGAACATTAAACTTTTGAGGAGTTTCTGAAATTAAAATAAAAATTCCTGCTGCAGTAAATGTCTCTAAAATTTTTAAACGAAAGATGTTTTTTAACATATGTCCACGTTCCTGACCCTAAAATATGTATTAAACATTAAAGTTTTTAAACATTAGAATAACTGTACAGTATAGAATCTTTGTATAATGTCATGTTATTCAAGAATCTCGTTTATTATAGAATGCAGCATTTTTAATAAAAAAAAATAATACGATATTTATTTTAAAAAAATGACAATTCAAAAAAGTTTTTGTGCAGAGTTACGAGCTCATATCCTTACAAAGTATAATGGAAAACTTGATCAATATTACATAGTCACTTATTAATCCTCAACTAAAGAATGCTGTTAATTTTAAAAATTTATCACACACAAATGTATTCAAATTTTAACGTAGCTATTTGATAACTTGTTATCGAATTTTTACAATGATAAATTGAATTTTTAATTACCTTAAATGTAGGTAATGTAGGAAAAATTCCATTTATCTCAATGTGTTCACACTTAACAAAAATATAAAATATTATATTTCTTAATCTTCTAATAGTAAATATGACACAACTTTTATTTTAATAAATGTTTTATTTTAAAGTAAATAAATGGAGATTTAATTTAGTGACTCATTCATTTATTTTAATAAAGAATAATGATCTCAATTGAGAAATAAAAGTAAGAATGGAATGAAAAATGATTACAAAACTTTGTTTAATTATAAATTTAAATAAATTGTAGAAAGAAGGATATAATTTATAACATTTCATTTGAGATTAATCTTAAAAAATTGATAAGCGTGTTACTTATCGTTGAAATTTTGAAATTAATCTCTGTTTTAGTCATAGAAATATAATTAATGGATTTTCCATGATTTTGTCTTAAATATATGTTTTTTAGTAAAACCATAATTTAATATTTTATTACGTTTTACTAATTCCAGAAAAGAGATTGTAACAAATGTTGCATAAAAATATATAATATTTCTATAATCTATAAATTTGATGTTTTACCACATCTACAAAATACATTTAAAAATTGTAAATGCAATTATTGGTTGATCAAAGAGGACGTTTTTCCTAGTAAGTAAAATAAAGCTTTTTTTTTAAAAAATTTCCTAAATTTGACAGAGAAATATTTTGGTTAAGTCATTGCTTTATTTTAATTGCAATATTTTGCTTTAATTGGAAAATATCTATGCGATACACTGAAAAAAATTAATTAGAATATTTAATGTAAATTTTTGCAAAAGTGAACTTACCTTGTATGTTTTTATATTACTTTAATTAAAAATCTCGCAAAATAATATTTTTATCCTGTTATCCCATTATAGGATTTTTTTTAATAATTTATTTATATTCTTCATTACAGCATTATTTCTCATGCATGTTTTTAATAATTTAAACTCGATATAGGAAGCATATTCATGAATAATTCAAATCTAATTACATACCTAGTAGTTTTAATTAGGGATGCTTTCCTTGAAATCTCCTACCAAGACGAGTACATTTGTTTTAGGAGTTCTTCTACGGATCAAACATTACATTAACTGGTTCAAATATTCTATGAATATGATTGTTGATAGTATTAAAATAAAAAAGCTAATTTTTCTTATTCTCTGTTTAACTTTCCACTTATATTCTTCCGAGAAATACAGCCGTTTTACTAATTCATATTTAATACTCTGCTTAATCAGTTATAATTTCTATCTGATATAAACCAAGAATGTTTATCGTAACAATTATTTTTAATTATAATTTTCATGAAATATTAGGAATCTCTTATGTTTAATAAAAATTCTTATTTGGAGTGAAATATAGGCATATTACTTATTCCTATTTAACACTGTGCTTGATCATTTAGAATTTCCTGAATGATAGAAATCATGAATCTTTTTTATGAGGTCATTAATATTTATGAATTATGGTTATTTGGTTTTCTCTTGCCTAGAATAAAAATTCTTTTTTAGCGAGAAATATAATCATATTACTAATTTATACTTGACACTGTGCTTGATCATTTAGAATTTCCCGAATAATATAAACCATGAATCTTTATTATGAGGGCATTAATATCTATGAATTATGGTTATTATTTCCTTAAAAAAATTTTGGAAATCGGTTCTTTCTTGCTTGGAATAAAAATTCTTTAACGAGAAATATAGTCACATCACTAATTTATACTTGACACTGTGCTTGATCATTTAGAATTTCCCGAATAATATAAAACATGAATTTTTATTATGAGGTCATTGATATCTATGAATTATGGTTATTACTTGAAAAAGAATGTTGAAAATAGGTTTTCTCTTGCTCGGAATAAAAATTCTTATTTAACGAGAAATATAGTCATTTTACTAATTTATACTTGACACTCTGCTTGATCATTTAGAATTTCCCGAATAATATACACCATTAATCTTTATTATCAGGGTATTAATATCTATGAATTATGGTTATTGTTTTTTTTTAAATGTTGGAAATCGGTTCTCTCTTGCTTGGAATAAAAATTCTTCTTTAGCGAGAAATATAGTCATATCGCTAGTTTATACTTGACACTGTGCTTGATCATTCAAAATTTTTTGAATAATATAAACCATGAATCTTTATTATGAGGGCATTAATATCTATGAATTATGGTTATTATTTTTAAAAAAACAATTGTAGGAAATTGGTAATCTATGTCTCAGAATAAAGCATTCTTCCTTTTCAATAAATATTGTAATTTCTATAACTTCTAATATAATTTCAATTATAAGAATAATATAACTTCCATTCGCAAAGAAAAGTGTTGAAACACTTGTGTTTTGGTAAATAGAACTTAACCATTTGTTGCTGAGCGTGATGACAATTTCTACAAATTCTGGTTATTATTTTAATAAAATGAAGGCAATTTTTCTTATCTCTGGTTCAAAATAAACATTATTTCTTTGCGTGAAATATATAAATAACTTCTATTCGCAAAGAAATGTGTTAAAACACTTGTTTTTTTCGGTAAATAGAAATTAACCATTAGTTGCAGAGCGTGATTTGCAATACAAAACAGGATGATAGGCAAATTGCCAAATGGCTTTAGTGCCCGTTTTTATGAGATAAAAAAAACATTAATAAAACAAACATTTCCAATATATCTAGTAACGTAAGAGAAAAAAACAAAAGCGATAAAAACATCCATTTTTAATTAAGGATAATTTTCAATTCAAAACATTATAGTTGATAGCTTTTTATAATTTAATTTTTTCCACAAAAAAAATATTAAAGTAAGGAAAAGAAAATGGATTTCGCATTATGCCAGTTCATTTGCAATTCAAATAAAGCAAACAGACTTAGCGTCCCGATCAAAACATTTCGGATGAAGCGCAGAAAATTCCCCAAGTTAAAGAAGAATTTTGTTCCTCAAATGTTTTTCAAAAACTTCCAACAGGATATTAATTTCCGCAAAGAGAAATAGTAATAGCAAATTACTAGAAAATTTAGCTGTGACTTTAAAAGAGTGAGCTGATTAAAAAAAACGCATATGTATCAAGTATTTGCGTTCAAAATTCGAACTTAAGTTTGGAAATAAGTTTTCAACTCGACTCGATACTAGATGGTCACCCCTTTCTTAGTTGAAATGGAGCAGTCCAAAATTGATCGTAGTTGTAGCCTCAGCCTTTACATTCTCTTTCCTACTAGACTTCTCTAGTAAGTCAATTTCTCCGCTAGATGGCAATGCAGGCGCCATTCATAGATTGTGCTGTTGAACTGCTCATTTTCTTTTCTTTTGTTAGTACTACTCGCTTGAGTATTTCGATGGGAAAGTTCTTTTTCTTTTTTTATTGATTCGAAAGAAAAAATTGAGAGACATTACATTTTCTCGATCCGTTTTTTTGAGGCATAAAATACATAACATTGTTATGAAAATTGTTTTAATAACTTTGAGGGGAATTCATTTGATTAATTTTTTTTCTGTTAGAACTAATTATAAACTTGCTTATGGTGAATATTAAATTTTTCATGCAGGAAAAAAATTCGTAAACATCATACAAAATAAAACAAAAGCATTTGAAAAAAGAGAAACATTGCTAGTTTTTTAAAGTCTGAACAGAGATATTGAAATAACATCGGTTTTTCCAATATTTAGCAAAATTTTATCATAATTATTGTAATTTTTTTAGGGGAAACAATACAATTTCTTCTTCCTTTTTTATCCTAGAACTGAGTATGAACTTGCTTATTATGGAAAGATAACTATGAAGTTCAAGAATAAATATTTTAATTTCCAAATAAAATGAAGTGGTAAATACCATTCAGAAGACATTCATAGAAAATAAACACTTCAATTAATTAGTTTCTATTCATTATAAATATTTGTAACTTTTAGCTAATCAAATAAATTTTCTTAGAAACTTCCGGTATTTTATCGTTTTAGGGAATCTAGGGAGGCAAATTTGCATTTACTTTATATCAACGATCTTATTCAAATATTCAAAGTGTTCCGTAAAAACCATCTTAAATGTTTATTTTTAGAATATTTGTCATAATCTTTGTTTGTGTAAACTTTTATTATCGTCTTTTCCGGCAAGGATTCTAAATATATATATATATTATTATTAGCCTTTACGGAAAACCAAGAATATTTTTTTTATATTTATAGTGTACTTCCTAAACTGTCACAAAATAACCTCATATAAAGGCGGAGGTTAGGATCTCCATGCTGACCAGGTTAACAGTGAGATGCTTCCATCTTTCTTTTCCTCCATAGAACGCAAACTCAATTTAAACATTAAAATAAATTTAAAATATGAAAATTTTTACAGTTTGTAGAACAAAATTCTATTAAGTTTCTCGTAAAACATATGGAAATTCACTGTCAAATATCTGTCGTTATAAAATTTTGCCGCTAAATTACACCATAATTAAAATGAAAGATACTAGAATGCATTAGTTTTTAAACATTAGAATAACTGTAAAAGATATAAAAGTTAACAATTCGTATAAGGTTTTTATTATACAAGAAACTATTTCACAAATAAATAAATAAATACAATATTTCTTCAAAAACTGGCAATTTGAAATAATAATAAATGAAAAAAATTCGAAGATGAAAAGAGATACAAGAAGGCAAATGTGTCCGGAATACATGATCCAGGAATCTCTTTGTCTTCGTAGTTAGGTTCACAATTATATAATTAATAAAATTGGAGAATTCACCCTTAAAAGAAATGCTTTTGGGTTGTGAAACAGCTGTTTTACTACGGTGTACAAGAAAAATAATATGAATTCATTTTATATAAAAGCTAAGAATTATTACATAAGCGACCCAGGCTTATGAAGCCCATACGCAATCCGGGATGTCACGACAACAACCGCAGCAGTACAGATCCATAGTAGACTCTCCAGCATTAGGCTGCCCACTGAAAACTTTTTCTTGGTGTCACACAGTACGCGCTATCTCGTACGTGTATCTCGAACGTGTATAGTACGCGCTATCTCGCACGTGTTTTTGACAACAAATGCGGTTACTAGCTTTCTACATTCAAATAGCTACATGCAGGAGAATCTTTGGAGATCTCATTTTGCGTGTGATTTGAATGTAGAAAGCTAGTAACTGCAATTTGTTTGCGGTCAAAAACACGTGCGAGATAGCACGTACTAGGTCACGTGGCATCAAGAAAAAGTTTCCAGCGGGCTGCCTAAGGTTCGAGTCACGCACGAGAAAATTGACTCCAAGGAGAAAGGAACCGTGTGATAGATGTCACAAGACGTCCTTGCAAAGACCAAGGGTCGCATACTGCGGAGACGGTGGACACACTCCATTGAACTGACCTCAGACTGAAAAGCAAACTAACAATCTTTATTATTTACATATTTATAATCAGATTATAAAAAGGTTTACATCGAAATACATCCATAAATTAAAATTTATATTAATAACCTATTTAATTACATTTAAATTTAGTCAATTAATTACAGTAAATCATATTACAAGTTAGAGTAAATTACAAAAAGAAAAGGCCGCTTATTCCCAGAAGATTCTTCACACTAAAAGAAATTCTTTCCATTTCTCTTTCTCCATAGTGATGCGACTTCTCTGCTCTTTGACCGCTCTCTGCCTGTCAGGGCATTTGTGCGTCACCTCAATCCTAAGTTTTTGTCGGTTCTTTCTGCTTTTGCACTTCTCTCGCCTAGTCACTCTCAGTTGAGATTTTCCAATCCAGCGGTGTTTAATGACCCACTCCCCTGCTTAGCATTTATTTAAATAAATACATAAAAAAAATGATTTTTAACATTATGTTAGTTCAGGTAACAAATTTTGAAAGAAATAAAAAGCTTGTATTATTATGATTGGGACTAAGATTAGCCAAGATTAAAATCTCCAAAATAGTCGTTAAAGACCGCTGGATTGTAAATTTCCTCTCCGGTTTGAACAGAGATCGACAGTCTTTTGCTAGATACCCGAAGCTAGAGCTCTTAGAGCTGTCTGAGACAATCTTTTACATTTACTCGTTTCCATAAATCTTTTTCCATACAATTTTGGTTGTATAAGGGGCTCTAGGTCAACTGTTGATACATAATTGGTACTCTGCTCTCTCTGAATAGGGTACTTCACGTTTCGCTTTTGTGAGCTCTTCGTTGTTGCCTTTACCAGTTTTTTTTCCTGGAGTGCTCCTTTTCAACGCTATGCAAAATTACCTCAGTAAGCCTAAGCTTAGATTTTGATTATTCTTATTGGTTATATCTCTGATTGACTCTTCGTAAGTCTTTATGCAAAAAAACAAAACATTCCCACAATGGCCTGCTTGTAGGCCAGGGGGTCATGGAGGTGAAGGCTCCATTATTTCCTGTCCAACTGCATAATTATGGCATTATAATTAGCATCGCGCATGGGCCGCCTTTAGTTTCTAAACAGGCTGGTGCCCTTCGACCTAAAATTGTATCATGTTTGTAATGGAGAAATCATGCTTTTTTGTTCTTTCCCTATTCTGGAAACAACAACTATTAGATTCGTTGAATGATTAGCTTCTTTTTCATGTTAGAAATATCACTTTTACAAAGCTAACCAGCGTCCTCCTAAAATTTAAAAACTGGTAGCAAAATTTCTTATAAAACTTATCGAATATTAAATTGAAAAGGTAAAACAGTGAATGTTTAAAGATCTGTATATAAATTTTACTACCAATTTCTCAGTTTTAGAAGGACGCTCATCAGCTTATTTTTACGTTTTAAATCATATATTTAAAAAAAAATAAGAACGGAATATCAGTTACAGCTACTAGACAAAAAAATTTTGCAATAAAAAATGATATAAATCAAATTAACGCAGAATAAAACTAAAGGCAAACAGCAATTTTCATTTATAAAGTTCGAAATGGTTTTAATTTATTTTTCAAGCGTCTGAACTCTATTTAAAACAGAAAGTTCAGGTTTTGTTATTAAGAAAATAAACATTTAATGTCGAAAAAGATAATTTTAATACACATCTTTTTTTAAAAAATACGCTTAAAAATGAAGTTTCTGTGATAATCCTAAATAAGTCTTCTTAATGGAAAAAAATGACCTGTTTTAAGGATGTTGGATAATGCATGTTGAATTTTCAGGATAAATATTTTACTTTCGTTCCCTAATCGCGTAATTCGAATCCAATAAGCCATGAAAGTTCTCAAAAAAGGAGTTAAAAAATAAATCTCTAGAGGCGATTTATTTAAGTGAAATTTTCCACTAGACTTTTCACGTGAACTATATCATATCTTTTTCTTTAATTTAAAACATCAAATAAAGAAATTTTAAGACTTTATTCCGAGTTCAAATTTCTCCGAGGAAAAAACATGTTTTAGAAACGTTTTTTCGCCATAGGAATTTTATTAAATTTTTATTTTATCTTCTTTCAATTGTTGTTATAAAAATGATCCAAATTTAAAGATACAGTTTTAGTTCCATTTTTTTGTTGCTTTTCGCATATGAATGCATTTTTCAGCATAAGAAAAGAAATATCGTAAACTTAATAGAAATTCTAATATTTTAAAGAAATTTTCTAAACTTAATATTTATTAAAAGCCCTTGCTTAAATCTTTTTTTGGCTTTACATTTAGCGCCTACAAAAATAATTGTTAACGTTATAATATAATATAGCTCAACTATGATATTTCAAAACTCACGTTTTAAAACCATGGTATTTATATGATATTCTATAGGTAATACAGATTAAGATTACTGTGGTTAATGCTGTTGGGGAACTCATTTTAACTGTAAATGATGGTTGTTAAGAATTATCAAGGAGACAATTGTTAAATAATTGCAACCAATTATTTCAAAATAATTAAAGTTAATAACAATGTTATGTTTCTGTTTCCGAATTAATAAATATTTCATTTCTACTTATTCGCATTTGTTACATTGAATGGTAAAAGCTAACAAGCCATAGAGTACATGAATTTACTAAATAAATTTACTGACTTAAAAATAAATTACTTAAAATTTCATTTTATTTTTTAAATGACTAACGATGGTGAATGAATAACGTGGCAAAAAATTCGTCAAGTGTCCCCTTTTAAGTTGAAGCTAAATATTGTCTGTACAGAGATTTTTCAAAGATATTTCTGCAAAACTTTCTAGACATATATGGGTAGTTTTGAAAAATAAGATGATCATAGTTCAATAAAAAAAAGCAGAGTCGTGTCAAAGAAAACATGCTGTGCAAATTTTAAAAAGAAATCGCGAACTGTTCTCGTTTATGTTAGCTCCATAAATGCTTTAGACTACACAAATTTTTACAAAAATAGATTTTTTTCAAATACTTCTGGGCAAATAAAGATATTTTAAAAACTAAGACAGTCATATTTTAATTATATTACAAACCAGTATCAAATAAGTAGATGGGAAAAAATTGCTGAGTGTCCCCTTTTATTGTCAAAAAATATGTACAGACATTTTTATTGGATCAAAGCATTACGAAAATTTTGGACAAAATATGATTTTTTTTACATATTTTATGTAAGAATTTCTAGATACTTATGGACATTTAAGAAAAATATGAAGCTTATATTTTATTGTGAGATATCCTTTAATAAATAAATCACCTGTTACAAAATAAAATTTTCTATACATACTTCTATACTTGTATGGGTATTTTCGGGACTCCTATATTTTAAAATGAAACTAGTTTCAAACGAATTCGGAATTCTAAAACAGTAAGAAATACGTAAAAATCTCCCTTTATGTTAGTGCTATGTTATCTCCAGAAAAATCTGGTTTTAGTTTAAATAATTTTTATATATATACAATACTCAGC
>NC_092214.1:18017420-18035015 GCF_043381705.1 Parasteatoda tepidariorum | reverse complement strand
AAATTTGGTATTTAGAATTAATACTAAAATTTGGTGGTATTATTTAGTTTTGTATAGATAACTTTTAACTAAGAATATTTATCTTCAACATAATATTTCTCCTCTGATAATGATGTATAAGAACTGCTGTTCAGACTAAGTGATAACTAAAAACTGATGCTCAAAGATCACATGTTAAAGTGTTTTTAAAAATCGATTACCAATGATATTATTTGAAAACAATTTAAATTTTTTTGTAATTAATTATTTGAGGTCAAATCTTTTATATATGGATTTAATGTTAGTCTATTGAGTATTCTTTTAGTCTTTGCCTCTAATCCATACTCTTTAAGTGTGAAATTCAGGCGCTGATGTTAACTTTTAATTGTTCTTTTAAAGATTTTATGGAAAATGGAGGAAAGTGTAAGAGTTTGTAAATTTTTTCAATCTTCAAAATTAGTATTGTATCATTAGAAATAACAGTAAAGCTTCAATTTCTGTTGTAGTTTCGAAAAATTGCATTTTTTTTTCAAATTGTATAGTTTATAAATTTTTTTTTTTTTATGTAGGTATATCGCTGAATTTTTATCAACCTATTTTGCCAGTTGTGCATGTAGATATTGTATGAAGTAAACAATGCTGAAAAACAAGTTTGAAAAATGTCAGATGTAACTTTGCAAGAAAAGGAAATTTTTGTGACAACTGTTCTTATAACCAAAGCAAAATCAACAAATGAGAAATAAGGAAGAAAAGAAACATTTAGCGCATCATAATTTATAGATTGTGCATTTATGCAGAAATTTAACATGATTGCCTATTTCGTTACTTGAAGTATCTAGTTTTGTGTCTCTTGTAATGTAATATAACGATCAATGTTCAAAAAAATGCAATCCGATACAATCATATACTCTGCAGAAAAACGCTGAATTAAATTACGGTATAATGTACAGGCACTTTCGGTACATCACCAGTAAACTTCATTTCACCATAAAATCCATTTTTACCATAAAATATAATATCGTAATTTTTACAGTATGGACAGTTTTTTTAGTATGACAGTATGGACAGTATGGACAGTTTACAGTTTTTACAGTAATTTTACGTAATTTTTACAGTATCATTCTCATTTAATAAAATCATTTATTAAATGAGAATGATTTTACCATAAATATTACTGTAAAAATTACACTGTATCTTTTTCCGTATGCTCCGGTAAAGATGAATTTGACGGTAAAAAGAACAGGCACACTGAGCGACGATACTTTTTACCGCAATTTATGCATCTGTACAGTGTACATCTACAATCAAATACAAATAAAATAAAATAAAGCGAAATAAAAATACAAAATATTTATTATTAAAGAATGAGTAAAAGAAATTAAGAACATTTTTCTTAAAAAAACATCGAAAAGGAAAATAACGATTTATTCAACATTTTCGTTTCAAGTTACAATAATTTTTTTCATTAAATTTGTGAAAAAGTTACAAATAAAACTAGTCATTGCACTCTTTTAAATTTAGTTCTTGTTACTTTTGTCCAGCACTTGAGACGGAAAGTAAACTTATCCATTCATAAACGCCACTGATTTTAAGTCGTCAAAATTTGGTATTTAGAATTAATACCTCATTCCTAAATGGATAATATGGTAGTAATGCGTAAGCAATTAGATGAATCGGTTCTTTGCAAAGAGACATCGTCCTTTTGTAATGCACAAGACAAAATGGAAAAGTCATGTTTTTTTTACGCTCCTTGATACATTTTACGCCTATTGTAGTGATCTAATTTAGAGACTAGTGAAAAATTCGCCACCATTTTTTAATAATCTTGACTCTTTTTAGACTTATTGTTGTGATCTCACGTAACATTAGGTTAATTAGAAAATATATTATTTCGTTAAAATACCCAAATCTATTTCAGCAAGTTAGCGATAAGCCTCAGAGTAGTGAAGGCGAATTTCAAACAGCCTTATTAGATATTTATAGCATTAACCCTAAGCAAATTCAGTTTGATTAAGTAACTCTTTGCCCTTTTTTGAATTAACTTCTTAAATAAATTATTTTCGATAGACTGATTGTAAAAAACCTAATAAGAAAAAGCAATGAAATTGAAAAATACAGAAGACTTTTCCAATCAGTCTAGTGTAATTCAAATTGCCAGCAATATTTACAAAGAACCGGATTAATTTGACAACAGCATTAATGTTTTCATCGATGTATATTTTAAAAGTATGAGCCAAAAACAATTATTTACTGTTTAAAAGTATCTTAGAATCTGAACTATAAGTATTTCCTAAAATGCAATGAAAATACATTAAACTGAATATCTGGAAAAAAATATATTTCCGTAAATAAGTCGTTTTCCACCTATCAAGTTTTTAAATCAAGGATGGTATTTATATTTACCAAAGCCATGCTGATTTACATCACCAGAAAAAGAAGTATATTGATTTATCTAAAAAAGGCATAAAAGTTTTTTTTTTTTTTTTTTTTTTGAGAATTTAACTTTCGCCTGGAAGGTTTCGTTTTATCGGTGAATTTTATAGAGCTTAACAATTGGGTTTTGACCTTCCCCAATGTCAATTGGTAGGTTCAAGAAGCCTCAGGATGGCATTTATTATGACCAGTGCCAATTCTCAAGATCCTTAAACCATTTTTTTATGAGGACAGGATTTTTTTCTGCAATTTATTTTAAAGTATTTGAGTGTGAATGTATATTTGAATAACATGCAAACTTATTAAACATAAGAGATTTTATTTTCAAAATATTTTTGTTTGATGCATTTTTTTATGTTTATATTTTAAATCAAACAAGTTGTGATGTTTGGAACCGTTTAAGAAAAAAAAATTGTTCATTCAATTTTAAAATTAATTGTTTAAGAAGCTGTGTCGTATATAATTATTTATTTATTTAAGTATGCGTACTAAGAATTCATAATTTTTGGACGCGACTATATTAAATAGGAAAGAAATAGTCTAAAACAAGACATTTATTTTCAAAATTTAGAATAATTTTAGTTTCATCCACACCTTACTAGGTATGGATGAAATAACACAAATAATCACAGGAACTTAAGAAATATATGACCTCTGTAATAATCACAAAGTTTCAAAAATTGTTAGAAAAGTTTTAACTTACTCCATTATCCGTAAAAGTGTGAACACAGTTTTCCACCTTTTTAAGGAATTTTGTTTACCCTTCAAAATAATGCAATTATTCTGTTAATTTGAAAAAGATTGTGATGTCATCGATGTATCAAAAAACTATAAATTAGATCAGGAAGACCAAAAAAAGGATTGAAAAAGGAGTGCTTTTTGTTGTAAAATTAGGAGTGTTTTTTAAAAAATTTAAATTCATAATTAGTATGCTCTTGCATTTTTAACACATCATTGTTGAAAAAGATTTCGATCTCTATCAAAACAACGCAAAAAATATAAAATTACTGAAAAACTCAATGCTCAGAAACTTTTTCGGTTTGTTATCTAATAAGCCAGTTCCTATATTACAAAAAAAAAGCTTGATGAAAAAATAATTGCGGGGATAACAAATGGAAAGTTTATAGGCAATGAGTTTTTAAGGAAATTTAGTATATTTTTTTATTGTTTTGATAGAGATCGAAATCCTTTTGCAATAATGTTTTGCTTCTCAAACTGTGCTTCGGACCAAAGTTCTAGGCTTGGCGTTCACCTCACTTTCATGTAGAGTTTTAAATTTACTGAGGGGAGTAGAAAATTTAAATATCACTATCTAGTCAAGTGAAATATTGCTTTGTATCTATGTATTTTTTAACGCTGATTATGGCATCATTTGGAAGGCGACAGAGGCTCATTTCTGCGCAGGAAGGAAACTTCAGGCATCTATATTGGGCCTAAACCACAACTTTTAAAGCAACATCCAAATTTCCCCAAAATTATTTCCGCATTTAGCTAGTATTTAGGATCTGGCCTATAACAATGTACAGAGCTCTTCGGCATTAAGCTTTAAAAACGGAAGTGCATCGGAAATATTTTACATTAAGGATAGTACTGAAGGTTAAAGCATCATTTTTATGACTAAACACAAAAGTAAAAATTTTTAACAGTTTTGCAAGGCACGCAAAATCAGGAAAAAAAGTCGATGCAGTCGAAAAAAAAGCCGAACAACGTAAAATAATTAAGTTGCATCGCTTTAGAAAAAAAAAGGTTTCCAAGTTTGAATGAGAAACGTTTAGAGTATATTTTTAGGGACATTTCCTCGTCATTTGTTTCTTTTTTTATACCACTGATTCAATTGAAAGAGGGAATTTAAGAGGAAAATTCCAAAAGGAATGTTTCAAAATTGAATTAAGACAGAACTATAAGCGGTTGGCACTTAGCTGATATCTGTTTTTCTGTTCTTAAATTAGATATATTTTTACGATCACAAAAATAACTGCGATACATTTCTAAAGTGTTACACTAAATAGAAGAGAAAAACCATGGTACTTGTCAAATAACTATATATTTCATACCCCCTTCATTTGCTTCAAAATTGCATTGTTCAAAAGGACTTCTCAAAAATGAGCAATAATTGTGTCGAAATAATTCCGAAACAAATTGTAGTCAAATTTGAAAACCCCATCTATTCAAAACCATGTATTCAAAATTTAAACAGCATATACCCATTTTTGAGCAAAATGCATTGTTTCTAAGAGGATGTGAAGACAGGAGTACAGTAAAGAGATGTTCGTTGGCTGCTGGCAGGATTAAGACAAAGGCTTTTTAAAGTGAATAAAATATGCAATATTAGGTAAATTATTATATTATCCGTAAAAGACTTGCGACTCCTCCACTACCTCTATTTTTCGTAAAAATTAAAACATAAATAGCAGAGCAATAGTGAAATAAACAAAGACTCATATCGAAGAAGAAATAGAAATTGGCAAAAAAATTTATTCTAGAAAGGAAGCAAAATTAAATCGGTAGATTTTATCTCCTGTGCTCTGAATCATAGCCTGATTCTTTGAGTATACCTAAGTTCAACTGCTATAATAATCAATAATAATCAATAAGTAATCAATTGCTTATAATTGCAATTAATCATTATTAATGATTACAGTCTTAATTCTGATTATAAGCAATCATAACTCATACTCTCGCTATAAATACAATTACTAAAATATCAAGACAAATAAAAATGATCTACGATTGCAAGTAATTATTAATATATTTAATCTTGATTTTAACTTAGTTTAATTACCGTTTAAATAATAATGAATTATTGTAATAAGTTAGATTTTGTCCCTTTTTGTGTCATACTTTCTAAAGATACAGTCTCGATTTTTAAAACAAAAAACTAGTTCCACTTTAGTTTAAAAACTTCAAACTAAACCTTTTTTTAAAATTATCCGTAAAATTAAAAACATTAAATTGATGTCTTACTAAAATTACTTACTTACTTGAATTTAATGTATACTTCCTTATACATATAGTAATATGCAAATGAGTACAAAATTCATTGTTGTCATGTTTAGCTACAGATTTTAGGTATACGATCAAATGAAGTTTAAATTAAATTCATAAATAAGTTTTGTACAATTTACTTCATAGCAATAATAGTTTCTAAATTGTATCAAAGATTATTTAGAAATTATTATTATTGTAGCAAAGATTATTTTGAAACTTTTTTAAGAAAGTTGAATTTTTTTTCTTAAATAAAACTGAGGAAAAAAGTATAGTCAAAACTACCTGAATATGGTGAAATTTACCATGTTTTTTGGCCTTATGGGAACAATAAAAAGCTCGATAAATTTTACCAAAGCTTTGGTAATGATTTTGTTAAAATTACCAAGCAAATATGGCTTTATAACCTGTGATAAAATTTGGTAAGTGTGGTAAAATTTCATAATTTTATCAGGATACCTCAGAGGAAGCATAAAAACCATTAATTTGGTTAAATTTACTTTTCAGTTTTGTATATTTTAATGAATGTGAGGTAATAAGATCTATAATTTTGACTTCCGAATTTTCTGTTAAACAATTAATATATGAACGGAAAAATTACCAAATGAATAGTTTAAATACCGTATATTTTGGTTTTATTAACCAGAATATGTTTTTTTCACTCGAAATGTTATTACTGTAAAATAGACTAATTTTATCAGAATTTTTTTCTCAATTCAAAAATAATGCGCCTGAAATTAAAAAAGCAAATTGTTTGTATTATTAAATTATCTTAATGTTTATGAAACATAAAGTTTACGAAACATATTTTGTGATTCAATTATTGCCATATCTTATAAATACTGCCATAATCAAAGAGTTTTACACGTATTTTATCCCATTTTACTAAATTATATATGTCTCGTTTTAAAAAGAATTATCGAGGTTTTCCTAATATTACCTTTAAAAATAGTAATATAATTTAATTTAAGTATTGTTCATTTAAATAAAGTCTCCCTTTTTTGGACTAACAAAGCATTAGTCCAATTTATTTAAAAATGAAGAAAACTGTCAAGCACAAACTTTTTCTTCTCTCATTAGTGAAGCATTTAAGGAAAATCGATCAACAATTTTAAAGAGACTTTTATTCTTAGTTCAATTATGGAGTGAAAATTTTAAGGATTCAGCGTTGAATCTTTTAGCTACACAATACTAAATTTTGTTGCAAAATGAACAGGAAAGATTCTGAATAGACATGAACTGTAAAAAATTTCGTGTATCTTAATACCAAAAGTCATGGAAACTATGTGTATGTTCCAGCAAAAATGTTCCATTACACTTTTTTTTGGTGTAAACAAATTGCCATCATTTTTGGTGATTAGAAACAACAAAACTTGAAACAAAAAACATAGCAGTAAGATATAATACAAGTATCAAGTAAATATCGGCAAAGCTATTTTTGCGCTACAATATACAGCAATAACTGTAAATTTAGAGTGCATAAATCAACGAGTTGTAATTCACTTTATAATTCTAAAGTAATTAAGTATAATATTAGAATAATAAAAACTATTATATTTATTCATAATAAAAGTTATAAAATTTCGTAAAAATCAGTTTTTTATCAACCCTACACACATCAGAAAAAGAGAACAATAAAACAAATTTGAATTAGACTTTATAGAACAAAAAAGAGCAGAAATAAAATTAACAGATTTATGTAAATCGTCTTAGCAGTTCATAATAATCTTTATTATTTAATTGAAAACACACACTTTAAAAACTCTGCTGATTTATTTCTCTGAATTCAGTGTTGAACAAATAAAAAATATGAAGGAGCACTTTATTTTAAGTTTACACCAAATTGACCTTTCATATATACTAATTAGGGTGAAGTCCTTACACTAATCTCACACGCATTCACACCATTCGTGAATCACTTTCGCTTCCAAAAACGCCTATTTTGGCGTACTTACTATATCAAGAACACTAGATTGTTTGCATTTACGTTCAAGATGGCGTTACAAAGTGAATGTGGATTTTAAATAATGTAATAAGACGAGAAGGGATTAATCAACAAAACAAAACTAGTAAACAGAAACTTAAATAACCACCTATTAATCTTCATATATAAAGTACGATATTAATCAACATACCATCAATGGGAAAGCCAAGGATAATGCCATTTCGTATCCCTGTATATTTTTTTTTAAAAAAATGCGTAGGAAAAAGGAGGGTTGCAATGGAAAATAAGCTTTTCATGATTCATTCATTTAAGCAAAAATATTTTGAATAATCGTTGCTTACTTAATTCTTTCTGTAATTTAGTATATAATTCTGCACGACTATTTATTGTAATTACAGTTTTTATTATGAACCTCCTTCGAGCAAACTTATAACGTAATATACAAATATTCAAACAAATATGCAAACTAAAGTTTATCATGTCCAAAATATGATAAAAATAGAAAAGTAATTGTTTATTTATTTACAATGTTTATGCATAATAATGTCTATTCAAAATAATTTATTCTTATTAGATTTTAAGGACAACTTACACAAGCTAGTGTAAGCGAATCATGAATTTTAATGCCTTAGCTCATTATTTCATAACTAAAGGCATGCACGGAAAGTTTCATGAATTATTAAAAGGCTATTAAATATATACCAACTTATAAAATATCGAGTTTTCACAGAAATTCATTAAAGATTTTTCTTTTAACATATTTTTCAGTGAAGTAGGAATAACCGAGTTAAATAATTCTAAGAGGGATTTTTCTTTAAATCTATTAAGTTAAAAATTAATAATTCCCTCTTTTACCTCTTAAAATATTTATAGCTTTTAGAGTAAAATGTCTCCTCTGTCCATTGGTGCAAAATGTCTCCTGTTTTGAGACACTAAAATTAAATATTTAATCAATTGTTACCGATGTTTTAATTTACGTTATTCTTAACAATATTAAAAAGGCATAAGACAACTTCTCTTTTAATATAAGCATTTAATTAAAAATAGAGTAAACAGACTTAAAATAAAAACATTTCTTAAATCGAGAAATTTATTTTTTATAAGCTTAAACTAAACAATACTATTAAGACATAATGAGAAATTGTGTAAAGAGTTATTATAAGATCTTTAGGAACATATTTAGCAATTTAAAAAAAAGTTAAGAAGATACAATTTAATATTTTGCTAAGAAACCATTGAATAGGTTTTGTTAATGGAAAAAATCATCAATTGATAAAAGCTACTAAAAATTGCCATTGTAGGAAAAACTTTATTCATATGTATCAATATGGCATATACTTCCATAAAAATCGTTTATTTAATTACATTTTCAAGGAAAAAGACAAAAATTTCAGAAAGTTCTAGTCTCAATTTTTATTACATAAAGATTTTAAAATGTATACTTAATCTTATATTTTTAAATCAAACTTTTAAATAATAATAAACCTTTTGTACATTTGTACTTGAGCAGTTTTTATCTGTTCATTCCGAAGTAGGATCTTTGTTGCTTTTGCTGAAAACATTTAGGGCTTTTTTATACCAATTTAAATACCTTTCGTCAAATGTTTTTTTTCTTCTTGTGTGTGTGTTTGTTATATTGTGCAATGTATAAAGTAAAAAAATTTAGTGTAACTTAACACCTAAGTGTAGCATTATCCCTTATTGTTCTTATAAACTTTAGTGTATCAGTAACACTAAAGTTTATTACAGCAATAAGTGGAATACTTATAAAATTCAGTAAAGATTTATACTGATACAGTTAAAAGTTAGACAGTTAGTTTATGATGCATGCACAAACTAATTATTGAAATATAATAAATAAAATTAGTTTGTAAGTCAAACATAAGCAAACAAAAGAGAATATTGCGATGAATTTGTAACATAACCAAAGCAAATAGAAATTAAACATTATAAAATTAATTAATACAATTGACAGTTAGCTAAATTTTAAATATAATTATCTTTTTTACTTAACTAAAAGACTGCATAAATTTCATAACGGTGCAACTTTTGCTGTCGATTTGTAAAAGTGTGCTAGGCAAAAACAAATTCATAACATTTTGCACTAATTTCAAATTGGCCTTTTTGAAAGTGAAAATAATCCACGAATGGTGTAAATGCACGTGAGCTTGGTGTATGCATTTTCCGTTATTAGTTATTAGATTGCTATGCAGAATTTGAAGTATTCATGAACGCTCTATTTATGTTGACTTAAAGTAAATTGATCATTCACTCAATTGTTTGTGTTGTTCAACTCCAAATTCGTGTAGATTCTTATATGAGCTCAATGTAATACCCGACAAAAGTGGACAATCCACTAGAACATTACTAATTTTTATCAGATCAAATAATATCTTCTGTGAGAAATATTGCCTCGAAATTTTAAGTTTACGAGTAAAAACACAAAAATTGTAAAAACTATTTTTTTTAGTTCAAATATATCATAGACACCTCTCATATTTTTGGGTTACGAAGTACCACTTAGGTTGAAAACTGACTTTTTATCCTCAAAATGCAAAACTGATATTCTTAAGACAAAAGTGATGTCTCTCTAGGAAGTTGAAATGGAACGTAAACTAGTAACACTGCACGTCTTTAGACATTTAGCAGTAATGCTATCCAAGTGATTCAGAACCACGCATTTGCTTAAATACCCTCAATCAAAAATATACATAGGGAAAGAAGTCTAGCTCCTATTGACATAATGTAAATCAGTCCTCAGTGTAAGTTAGGTGCGGTCCCTGAGTATAAAAAAACAACATTTAGGGACACAACAGCACAGGTTTTTAAAACGAGTTTGCACTCTCCTGACCACTACTGGGGTCGGGAGAGCATTGGGGTGAAGGAGAGAAGTTTTTATTTATTGTTGGTTGTTATGTATTTTTACGCTATTGATAAACGGTACTGTACTATTAATTAAGGTATTTCCAGGAGAATGCATTTATATCATCCATGTTAATTAAATCTGCTAACACATTTTAACATTGAAAGAAAGTATTAAATAGCAGGTGGTGGGAAGCAGCTTATGCAACCATACATGTAGAGTTATCATGTGGCTCACAGGTGACGTACCCTTTGACTGTCACTTTGCTTCTTATGCGCAAGGGCTGCGTCTTAGTTCAAACGACGCTCTGCTAAATCTGAGTATGTTGCTCACTGTGTAAGTTGTTTTTCTGATATAGCGTTTCTCACCGAGAAGTTCCCCGCGTTAGTTAAGTATTCATAGAGCTGGACCTCTTCTTCCTTCTATATTCTTTGCCTCAACTATCCCTACCGAACAAACTATCCACATGTATGACCATCTTAACTAATACAAATAGCAGTTTTCTGTCGAATTGGGATTTTGATTGCAAATTTGATAGAATTTGGTGATGAGTCGGTCTCTTGATATACACACACCGCTTACTCGAAAGCTGATTCTACAACTACTTACACCCTTGTGCAAATTAATTGAAACAAACTTTTTTTTTCGTGTTTTTTAAAGAAGATGTTTTGGGGTTGTTTCTGGTACAATGGGAACCTTTGCAGCCTATTGACGGTATGATGCATTCTGAGCAGTACATTACTATTCTGGGTAAAAAAGTTGTTCCAGAGTTGAATAAACGATACCCTGATGAAACAGGGATTTTTCAACAGGATTTAGCTCCTTGCCATACCTCCAAAATTGTCAAGAAATTTATGTCTGAGAATCAAATTGAGACATTGGAATGGCCAGGGAACTCTCCGGATATCAACCCAATTGAGAATCTCTGGGCCATATGCAAGAATCGCTTATTAAATATGGACTGTACAATGGAGAAGCTAATCACGGCGTTAATTCATGTGTGGTACAAGGACACAAATATTATAAGTGACTGTAAAAAATTAGTGGAATCCATGCCGAATCGTGTCCAAATGTTAATAAAGTGTGTCATATTATGTACTAAAAATTTTTGAGTTTGTATAAATTTAAATAAAATAGCATTTTCTCTTAGTTTTCTGAATTTATTGAGTTTGTTTCAATTAATTTGCACAAGGGTGTACTTTGGCAATGTGGCACGGAAAGAAACAATTGAATCGATGAAAGGGCTTCAGTGCTGCCTACTACTTCTCGAAAAAAATGTGATTAGGGCGATTCAATTCTGATCCTTCTGTCAAAGCAGTTTTAAAAAAATCAAAATAATCTGCATAAATGTCAGTTTTAAGGAAAGTCCTCTTTTAATGATTGTTTACAGTTCATGATAATTTAAATCAACTTCGAACTAAACGATATTTTGTAATATAAAATATATGTTATAGCATAAATTTATTTCTATACATTTATTGAAAGCTTCCTAATAATGATACTATTGTTTTACGTTTTTTTTTAGATCTGTGATAGATGCTCTTCAGCTGTTCTGAGCTTAGATAACCAGAAGATATCGATAAATTTGCGAAATATTCCAATACTATATGAATTCCTTCCAGTAATATAAGGTAAATAATTTTATGCACTTATTTTTGATAAATGTATAACGAATACTTCATTTGATTAGTATATAATAAACAGTTCAATTTTGTAGAGGTAATATGTTATACTGAAAAGTTAACAGACACTTGTAAAATAGTTAACTGTAGAAATAAAGGACATACTTCAGTTCTCTGAGAAAAAAGCAAAAAAAAAAAACAAATCATATGCATGTCATCATCATCATTTTTTATCATTATCAATCTACTGCTTGATACGGAATTCGTCCAAATAAAAAGAAGCAAATTCCAAATTTTTTCGAAAGAAAACGAAGCCGATTCCTATGTCTTGATACATCAAGCCAGATAGTGTGCGTCGAACATTGAAAAAAAAGCTACAGCTTAACCTTTCAAATAGAGAAAAAGTGAAATAAAAATAAAATATCATGAACATTGAAACAATTATTCAAAAATGAAGTATTAAAAAAAATATTGATTAAAAAAAGAAAGTTGAAAGAGTATGACCAATCAATTGCCATTTTAGGCGTTTAATTCTTTCGTTGTCATCGTATATACTTATGATTCGCATGTGTTTAAGCGAAGAAATATGTATAGTATAGTGTATACATACACTATCTGTCTAAAAATATCTGTACATCTGTGGCAGTATTAAGGTTTAGATCCTGTGTTTCTATGGTTGGAAATATAAACTCTGAGATATATCTGAGTCTCGCACTATTGATGATTACTGAGATTTATATGTCAATGAGACAATACTGAGCAACAAGATTCATATGAGCCAATACTGAGATTTATATGGTTGGTTGGCTCTAATGCCACTTGCCACACGGGCTAGCATGCTTGGCGAAAGCGAGCAAATTTTTAAGGCAGAGTATGCGTTTCTTGTTTTTCAGTGGCGCCATCTATGGCCAAGAATCCGACTGCCTTACCATACGTCGCACCCGTTTATAGGGCGGACCCATTCATACAAACAATTCTTTGACAATATTTCTTGGAAGGCCCATTTTTCTTTTAGCAGGATAACTTTCCCACTCATCAAAATTTGTGCAGCCATAGTTTGGCGAAATGGGTAGTCAAAAACTGGACTTCTCAGAATCCCGATTTTAAGTTCCAAAGAGTTAGAACAAATTAGAACGCAGATTACGTAGCGATCGACCATCCTCACAAGCAACATCCACTCTAGCTGTGATGGGACGCCTGGAAGTCTATTCTTAAAAACAACTCTCAAAAACGGGTTGTTGCTGTTGTTGTTCATTTACGTCGCACTGGAGCTGCACAATGGGCTATTGGCGACGGTCTGGGAAACATCCCTGAGGATGATCCGAAGACATGCCATCACAATTTTGATCCTCTGCGGAGGAGATGGCATCCCCGCTTCAGTAGCCTGATGACCTGCACGCGAAGTCGAACACTTTACGGTAGAACAGTTTAACGAGGACCAATACCGCACTCCCTGGGTCCCTACGCAGACTGATCTAAGTGGTCACCCACCCGCACATTGACCGTAGCCAGTGATGCTTGACTTCGGTGATCTGCTGGGAACCGTGTCTTAACGATCAGTCCACTGCGGGACCAAAAACGAGTGGAAAATGTCTCCTGGCACGTGCAGGCTGTCATTGGTTCAAAAGAAAGACTAATGTTAAGATGTCTGGATGCTTTAGAACAGATAGTGTAAGCAAAATAATGCATAGAAAACAACCGCATAAAATGAGAAAAAGCGAAAAAAAAGGTAAAACAGCAAAAAAATTTAAACAATTTTTAAAAAGGAAAGAATATAAAGAAATTTAAATTATTAAAGAAAAGAATGTTCAAATAATATTAAGAAATAGAAACGATTTTTTTAAAAAAAAAAGAAGGGAAAAAATTAACTGAGTTTGAGTTGTATTTTTTTATTGATTTTTAAATCGTATTGAACAATTTCATGAATCAAATAACAAAAAAAAAAAAATGCACTTTTAATTTCTTCATCGCATAATTGTTAATTTATATCGATCGATTTAAAATTATTATTCTTTTCATCAAAATACTTATTACGATTGCAGTTGAGACTAACTTTTAAATTGAAAAAATATCTACTTAACGGCATAAATTTTTACGAAGACTAATTTATTTATTATTAAGAGAAAAATCTATGGATGGAAGAAGATAATCCAGTACTTAAGTTCATCATAATATTTTAAAAAAAGTGAATGACGCAATATTTTAAGATGATTCATTTCCCAAGAAGATTATTAAAAAATTTCTTTTTTGAAAAAGAAGTAACGATTTATTTTTCCTTCGTAATGGTTTTGGAAGAGTAATTCAAAAGAACATCAAATTTATTTTTTTATCTTTTCGTTGAAAACATGAATCAAATTTTTCTTTCTTTTCGCATTATCAGTAATATTCTTATCTTTTAAATCCATTTTTGCTGAAGACTGAAATGAAAAAAAATTGGAACATGGAACAGTTTTTTGATAAGTGGTAGTATCTGTAAATAAAAAGTTAGAAACAAAGTACTTTACTGAAAGTTTTTATTATCTTTTAATGCATTGTGTAGATTTTTATTGTTTTCAGGGTCATTGGTATTTCCCTTTTTTGTAGTTATACTTTATTTGAAAGCTGTTAACAAATAGTCCATACGGGCTTTGTCTAAATCCATTGTGGAAAACTACATATATTTTTCTAAAAAGGCTTTCAGACTCTTGACCAAAGCAGCTTTTGAATGCATCAACTTTTTCTTTTGTAGAAAAAATAGCAGTATTACTTTATAGAAAGACTAACTTCGGGAACTATTATGAATGTCGTTCATACTATTAGAGATCGTTTCAGCAACGATTGGATCATTTTGTCTGTCACTTAACTTAGTAACCACAATGATTTTACGGATTTGCTTGAAAATTAATTTTTCTACATAATCGTTATAAAATTAGGTTTGTACAAAAGAGCACTGTGCGCTAAAAGAAACAGACCACCCTGAATAACTTTTGATCGCATCTTTACGTTCTAGGACTCAATTTTAATAGGTTTTTTTGGGGGGAGGTTAACCTCAAATATACTAGTTAATTAGTGCAGATGATATTTTTAATTTTGAAATCAGACACAAAAGCGAATAAATATATTGAATTCTCTGAATAAACATACCTTTTTTTCAACGGGTTCGGATTTCTAACCCCTAACAGCTAGGGGGTAGCGGCAATCTGGGACATATGGTCTCCATAATTCGATCAGGAAAGCGATCCAAAGTTTGGATCCTTTCATGTGAATTTTACTTTTTTCGTATTGCGCGATATGTCGAAACTTTTTTAAGTGAATTGAAAAATTTTGCACATTTATAAAATTCGTTTGTCCGAAGATAATTGTAAGCATTTATTACTTTTCATTATTTTATACAATAACAGTCGGAAAATTTTGAATTCTAAGATATAAATTTTTTTCATCGTTTTAATTTTACAAGTCAAAATACAAAATTTCCGCAAATTCGGTAGAACGATTCCTGAGAAATCGTGTTTTAAGTATACGACTTTTTTAAAATTCGATTTTCCGGAACAATTCAGTCGATTTCTCACAAATAATATGTTTTTCTATGCAAAATTTCATACTTCAAAATGAAGTAAGAAACTTTAAATCCTATAACTCAAAATTGTTTCGACTATTAATAAATAAAATAATAAAAAATAATAAATATTTACAAAAATTTTATTTTTGCACGGAATTATCTTTGGTCAAACTAATTTCTTAATTGTGTGCAAAAATTTTCATTTCGCTTTAAAAGTTCTCGAGATATTTGCGAATTCGTAAAAAGTAAAATTAGCATTAAGAGGTTCAAATTTTTGATTGCTCTCCTGACCAAATTGCGGCTACCCCTTTTATTTTGGAGGTCAGTAATCCGAATTCGTGGAAAACAAATGTATGTTTATTCAGCGAAAGTACGTTTTTGTGCCTGATTTCGTTACTTAAAATATCGTCTTCACTAATTAATTAACATATTTGAGGAAACCCCCTCGAACCATTAAGATTGAGTCATAGAACCTAAAAATTTGATCATTAGGTCAAAAGTTATTCAGGATGGTCCGTTTTTTTCTCTCACTGCACATGTGTGATATCTTCAGAATACACTAGCGAACACAGTGACATAATTCAGAGTTATAAGAGAAAATGAAGAGAAGTGCCTTGCAGTCTGCGTATACCTCATAAGTTAGTTCACATATGAGGACATTTTAAGTGAATGTAACGTCGGTTTAAAATGATGCTTTCATACAATGCAAAGTGATACAATTTGTAGCTGCAGATGGTGATCACACAATTCCTCGATATGCTGGAAATATAACGCGTGTCCTAGCGCCTCTATTACCACTAATCATTTCCTCAACAGCAGCAATAGATTATTGGCTCATTATAATACACATTTGAGGAGATTAAAACTTTACAAATTATTTTCGCTTTTGTAGTGGGATTCCCGCTTTGCATGATCATTCTCACTATTTTTTTATTACCTATGCAATAACTGGGGGGAAAAATTCAATTTTTTTTAATTCATCAAAATTTACTCATTAACAAACACGGTATTCAGGAAAGTTGAAAATGCATGTCTATTTAATATATGAAGGAAACAACTTTCTCATATCATTTCGTAATATCTTAATTTCACTTATTTTTACACTCAATACACATTGTATTAAAATATTAAAACTGGTAAAACATGAATGAAAATGGAAACTTTTTAATAAACGATATACAGGGAAATAAAAGCAAGATTTTCGGGAAGAGCGAGCTTCCCTTGCAAATTAAGTACACCTGATTGACTACTTGAAGCAGCTCGTTCTTGTCGGGAACATATAGTTTTTTTTCTCCTTTTTTTGCGTATGATGACTTGAAAAGTTTTAAGAAACATTTATGCAATTTATAGTTAATTTAAGTAATTTAACTTTAAAAAATTTTAATTAGCACCAGAACATAATTTTTATTAAATTAACCTATGGGAATATTTTTGTTATAAAAATTTTCACAACATATGAGAGAAATAAAAACATTCATGTCTCATACACATGATCTTAGAATTTTTATTAACTTTGCTGTATTTCTACAGGGCTAAAGTGTTAATTTCAATCTTTCGGCATAATGATTTTCAGATTTTTCATAGTTGATAGTTTCATGAAAACAAAAACTGAGCATGCGCACTTAACATCATTATATTATGTTTTAAAATCATAACCAGCTTGTAACTAGTATAAGAATAAACAATAACAAAACTGCTATCACAAAATAATCAAAAGAAAATATTTGAAACAAGAGAATAAAGAAATAAAATATTAAAAGATGTATTATGGAAACCTTAACCAAACATTAGCGGACTTTATTTACTTAAGAGCTTAGTAAACACAATTGTCTGGTAAAAATGTCTCGATAACGGAAAAGTGGTATTGCCTGCATTTGCGTTCGTTACCAGACTTGGGAAGACAAATAAGCAAACATGCGTGTCTTTGTTTACGATATCTACAACCGCACTACAGTTGCAGTTAACTCATTTACATGGGATCTGACAGCTAATCCATCTTCCGTCTGAATTCACGCTAAGCATTGTTTTATTATGTTTTGTCTTAACCGCCTTTTGTCGAGATTGTATCAATCTTTTCATACAATACGTTTCAATATTTCTGTATTTAGTTTTTATTTGTAACTTTTTTTGTCTCTTGATATTTAATTCATTTATTATAATCGAAAATTTACTTTATCTATCTATCTATCTATCTATCTATCTATCTATCTATCTATCTATCTATCTATCT
>NC_092214.1:17943380-18017140 GCF_043381705.1 Parasteatoda tepidariorum | reverse complement strand
TGCTACTTATCTATATATACATATATATATATAGTAACTAAGGGATAATATAAATGCTATATCATTTTAAAAGTTTCCCTTAAATAATTAAAGTCCCTTCTCGGTTTTAAGGAGGGCCCATGAAGCAAAACTGGTGTTGAATATGTTAATTGAATACAATGAAAGAATTTAAACAGTATTTATTGCGATGCGTTATACATTAGTCCAACGCTCATGAATTTTTTTTTTCTTCATTAAATGCAATGGTTGTTCTCAGTCAATAAAAGCAACTTATTAGGCGTTCAATATTCAGATGTGTCTATGAACGAAGAATTAAATAAATTACACACCATTTCAGTAAAAATGATTAAATAGCAATTTATTTAACTATTGCCTTACCATGTTCGACCAAAACAGTCAAATAACCATAAAAAAGATAGCATTCAAACTGTTAAGTGTGAGAAAAAAAGTTTATTGATTGTTCTTCCCTAATACTGTATAAAAATTTTATCGCGCCAATTAGGCCCACCTAATGAAGTCACTCAGTTTCTTGCAGATGGGTATATATTATAACCGAAAGGGGTAATTGGTCAATCATATGACAAGCTGAACAGTGGTTCGAATCCCAGGGTTGATACCGCGATATTTCTTCCATTTCTTGAACAAATGAGTGATTTATTTATTGTTTCTTACAAGATGGCAATGTCATACTTAAAGGTATGAACAATCTTATTACAAGACACTAAAATCCCCTTCTTTTTATTTTTTTGAACGTAGCAACAAAAAATGTGAAAATATATTAAACTTGGAAAGTTTCAAATTATAATTAAAGTCGAATTTCGGAAAAGGAAAGGTTGGGAAAAATTTCTTTGATGAGTCCTAGAAGTTAAAACTTTTGACAACAGAAGGAAAACACAAAAAATGATTGAAGAATATTCTTCTAAAAGTTTGAAAAAATAAATTAAACCGTAATTTTTGTTTTGTGTGAAGTTACATATTTTATTTAAATTTATTTCCTAAAATAGATTGCTACAATAAAAGGCAAAGTAAGTTCAAAGAACAAAGAGAGTATGCTGGGAATTTCTAACCTAAGTAATGGGAGAGAGGTTTGTAATTTTTTAAAATTTGTTTTGAAGGGGATTCAAAATTGCCGAAAACATGTCTACGAAATATTTGAACGGCTCGTTTTTAGATTTTGCTTTAGTTTAAAAATAAAGCCGTTTTAAGTTTCAGAAATAGATTTTTTTTTTAATTTGCTCTAAAATGCTTAAATTATTATGAAATTAATTCTATATACATGGTGATGTATGTAAAAAGTAAAATTCACAGTAAGAGACTCGAGTGCTTTCTTTGTTAAACTAATTGGGCCATAGATTTAAGTGCTTTTCTCTAAAGATTGTTGAGTGAATTACGTAGCTCTGTTCTTTATAACATTTCTACAGCGCAAATGTTTGAACAACAAATTCTCAAATAGTAACAATTTTTTTCAAAGAATAAAATAAAATAAATTGTAATAACCTTTCGACACCATTGATAGCAGTGAATGTTAATATTAAGTTATCACGAAGGACACTAGAGAGGAATGAGGGCAGTAAAAGGTGTATTGCTTTGAAGTGCGCATAAGAAATTTTAAAAACAGCTGTAGAGATTTTCATTTGCTAGGAAGAAGGTAACTTAGCCGGTGGTCGTACAGATACTGCTTTATAAAAATAAAAGGTTAAAGCTGTAAGAAGAAAACCATGTCCGTTCGTTTCTTTACTGTGTTGATTCCAGTAATAAACAAAAATATCTCTCAATTAAATCTTTTTTGCAGAATATTGCTCACTTAAACAGCAGAAAAATGTATTTCTATGAAAACATTTTTTTTTCGTAACATTAGAAAGCTAGTAACTTTTAACTCATTATAAACATACAATTTTTGCATATTTAATATTATAATTTTGACGATGACTTGGATGCCAGCATCGAATCGTGCTCACGACTAGCTGTCATCAAGACGAATTGTGCGCGATGAATTGTCCCACAACGAGTTGCGGATGACGATTTGACGCCATATGCCAGTTGAGGTTGGGATGAAAAGGATTGATGCGCTTTTCACTAGCTCGACAGCAGTATTGGTCATGCAAGAAGAAATAAAAGAATATTAACTGAGCAGCTGTATATCAATTAATTCCATTTCTTCGGGAGAAATGATGAGAACGATGGCTATGGATAGTTCATCGTCGATTTCTTGGATCTTTGGAGCTAGAATCAAAGATCAACGGTATTTCGAATTGTTGACAAAGTTAAGAAATGCAATCAAATCGAAAAATCCGATAAACTTTTAAATAGATACATTCTGCTAACCGACAACACTCGACCACCCACAGCCGAGGCAATATTCTAAATCGTTCATCTAGTTAACTTCCACATCTACAATAAGCTTTAAAAAACAAACCGGGAACAGCAGGCTCAAACAGACGACGAAATCAATTTTGTGCGTACGCAGCTAATCCAAACAGCAGCCATTTTTTTTCTTTTTGAGCATGGCATCGTGCGAACAAATATCTAAACAAATGCGAAAAACTTTTGACTTTCATTAAATTTTGTGACATACTTGATATTTTGCCCTATTTTCTCTTACCAGTTACTGGCTAAATATTTTTACATATCTATTTATACAGGTTTTCAACTTACCGGTTAATCATTGGTAGAATTTATATTGTTTAAGAAGTATATAACTGCTCTAAAAATATGTAATTAATTTTGCTTATAATTTTTTTTTCTTTCAGGTACTCAAAAATATAGTAGAGAAGTCTTCTCTTCGGAGAAACTAATTTAACGCACAATTCCTCTTTATCAACTTCCAAGACGGATCCGAAACTCCCACCCGGCGCCAAAATTTCGTTCTCAAGCTTTAAACAGAGTTTCGCCTCCACTACAAGTTACTTAAGGAGGCGATTCTCTTCTGGCGATCTTTCAGGTACGGAAAAATTTCCTTTGTTTTTAATGTACTGGGGGCTTAAAAAATGCTGATTTTTTAAATTTATTTTCATAATGAAATAAATTGTGCGAAGCTTACTTAAAAGTTATAGCAATGTATTTCTCGTTCATTAGAATAGAGGTGTAATTTCATATTTTTAAAATACGCTTATGTCCACAAATTAAGGATAATTCAGAATTACTTGGAAATTGAACTCTAAAGTAAAAATTTCCCCTGTAGAATTATCACACACATTTTGAAGAAAAATATACAGCTTACAGGTATTTGTATACAGAAAATTATCAGGTTACACAGATAGTACTCAATGACGAGAGTATAAAAGAGGAGCATATAAGGAAAGGTTGCTAAGAAGTGAAATTTCTGTAAGCCGCTCAGAGGACGCGTGCGGATGATTTTTAACGTGCTAGATAAGCCACCTGTAATATGAGAGCTGAAGTATTCGAAGAACTTTGAATTGCCACAGTGTAAACAGTAGGCTTTGGTACCGGTTCCAAGTCAATGGAAATTTTGGTAGACATAACAGTACAGGTCACCCCTAAGTTACAACGCCAAATGAAGAGTGGTATTTGGCAGTGACTGTTAAAAAGGAAGCAGACGGAGCACAGTATGTGACCCATCTCGCCAGGTATCTGCAGCCAAGGGTACCACAGTTTCAAGGCAAACTTTTAACAGATGTTTGGGAAATATTGCTCTATATTTTCGCAAGACTGTCAAATGTGCTCAGCTCATGGCAACTCACTGTCGCTAGCGATTTGCCTGGAGTATAGAACATACAATGCGGAACATCGTTACAGTAAGCTTGCGTGATGTTTTCCGACGAGCCCATGTTTAGCTTGCAGACCGATTAACTTCGAACTTTCATATAGAGAACGCCAGGTATACGTTACCACCAAGACAACGTCAATGAACAACACTGTTATGGTGGTGCATGATTTCTCGCTTGTGGTAGAATTATACTGGGCTCCATAAAAAATCTGCATGCTGAAATTAGAATCATGACAGGCCAAATTTATAAGGATATCATTCTGGAACAATATATAAGTTTATATAAGGTTGCCATGGGCACAGAGTTTGTGTTTATGGATGACAACGTCTTTCCTTACCGAAGAAACATCGCAAATGAATACCTTTCAATCTGTTTGGAATAGACAGCGTTCTCACCTGACTTGAATCCAATAACACATGCTTAGACGACGAGTTGCATCCGGTCAACCATATCCTATATGTGTTCCGGAATTTTGGAGAGCGCTCTTTGCTGAGTGGAGTAATCATTCCTAAGACCAACTAGATAATTTGGTACTCAGCATTGTACGAAATGTATTTCATTGCATGGGAGACGTACAATGTATTAAACATCAAACTAACTACGTGATATTAAGTTTTTATTAAAGAGATATTTTTGATAATTGGCTTCAGGGAGAAAAAAACGTAGTTTTTAGGAATGGTATCATACATGCACTATCTTTTTTTGCTACGTATCGTTTGTTTAATAAATAGACTGTATGATTAAGTCAGGTTTGTTTTGTATCTGAAACTTTATTTGACGGAGCTGGTATTATATTCAATTTATGGAAATGAGTGTAAGTATTTTCTTCATTAAAAATATCACATTCAGTCATATCTTTCATTATAAAAGTGAAGAAACACGAATAATTGAATAATTGCATGAAAATCCTCTAGTTGCATTCTATGAATGAATATTTTATTTGTCTTCTTACAAATAATAAATTAGGAAAAAATCTCAATATTTTTAGACGACAAAAATGTAATATATGTAATTAATGTTTTTTCTTCACAAATTATTTTCGGAAAAATGATTTTTATTATTATGTGCAGCAATTTGTACTATTGGTTCTATAAAAATAGTCACAACAGCACAAGTCAAAACAAGGTTGAAATATCGAAATTTGAATATTTAAAAACTCATCAAAATAACAATTTTAACCAGCATTTTTTTAGATCACAGCTATGAAACTAAAACTTTAAAAAAAAAAGAAAAAAATTTTTTTTCCTTAAGTTTTTTTACTTAGCACTAAATTGGGCTTTAAATGGGCTAAATTGGGCACTAAGTTAAACTTTAACACTAAATTGAGCTTATACACTTATAATAGAAAAGATCATACACATTCACACCATTTGCGAATTATTTTCGCTACTTTAAACATCAATTTTGGCGTGCTTCGGATATTGTCAGTAGACTGTTGTCTTCGACACTGCTATACATCTACTGTAACAAAAGTTTGCTGTTAAGAAGTGCATGTATGTTTTTAGTTGCGTAATAAGGATAATGATATTTTAATATTTATTTATTTGTCAACTGTAATTAGATTATTTTACTATACATAATTTGAACCCACTTCTATTCTGTTACGCCTAATTCAAAATCTTCTTAATATTATCCCTGTGTTCTTAGTAGGTTTGATTTGCAATCTAGTATTATTTTAAAAATTAGCTTAGTTCATCTTAATATAGTGTGGAGCACTCATCTATAGTGTATAGTGAATCCCAATTTAATGATTCATAATTAAAAAGGTATATTGAATTAATTTGTGTATCATATCGCATCATTACAACAAATTTTAGTGTTACTGAACCCTAAAAATAGTGATAACTCATTAAAATCGAAAGTACTGTTCAGTAAGAAATTTGGTGCAAAGTAGTTGCCGTAATTTTTGGTGTTGTGATTTTAATATTGATTTTTTTGGTGTTGTGTTGTGAATACTTTTCACGATTTATTCCAGACTTGTTAGAAAGTGACGTATAAAATATTTTCGAAATCCGTAAAGCAAACTAAGTCTAAACTGGTTATTTTATGTGATCTTTCAGGTGAGCTCGGGGATGATCAGGAACGGATCGAGCAGACTGAAGATGGTGTACCAATTCAACAATCTCAAGAACCGGATCTTGCCCTTCATGTCCGGCAAGGAACTACTATTAGTGCTCCAACGTCACCTTCCAAAAATGTGCCAGCTTTCCAACAGAGAGCTAATTCTGTGACAGCCGGTTCCTTAGTAAAAGCTCCATCAGCCAAAGATAAACATAAAACACTTTTAGTTATTGATGATCAGCATACTGATTGGTGAGTTTAAATCCTCTATAAACAGGCCATTGATTGATAAATAGGTTTTTTTTAACTAAATATTAAATTAAGAACTAATATGGGCTTAATCATTCCGCGATTATGAATTTTTGAATGAAAGAAAACTAATGACATTCATTAAAAATTTTCTGTTAAATTGGAGTTTAAATTTTCCGAAATATAAATTTATTTCTTATTTTCTTTTCTTACAGTAAGGATGGAATAGTAAATCAGAAAAGATAGACCGTTCAAATTAAATACCCGACCTTTTTTTTTTGTAAAGACTAATCTAGCATTAATATTAAGAAAAATTTTGATTTTCCTTTCTTAGTTCACAAACAGAAACTGAGAAAAAATCTTTGTTTTTATCTGAAAAAAATTCAAAATTTTCTTAAACTTCAATGGAAAAATTTGAGAAAGTATTATATGCTAAAAATTAGATTATATGCATCGATAAGCGAATGGAAATCGGAGACAATCCATTATGTAAATTAAAATAGCTCGAAGTAAAGTAAACTACATACCGTTAGAACGTACAACATAACTAATGATTATTTATGTCCTCATACCTCAAAAGCCTTTGATTTCTAAACATTTTATTCACTGAATATTTTGATAAATATCAAAATCTCACCAAGCTCTTACCTAATTGCACTTTAATTCAAAACCTGGGGAGAGTTATTAATTTAAAAGCTTTAAGTAGCTACAACGATTTGATAAGACTTACAAAATGAAAATATCCATTTTATATACGTTGAAATAAATTGTTTGATGATAGCCACATTATTACTCTTAATTTGAATTTTTTAAGATATATATATATATAGCACTCAATTTAACCAAAACTTCATTTTGAAGAAAATATAATGTTAACTGCGTTGTTTTCCCCTCCCAAACCAATGATGAATGATTAATAAATATCTTATTTAAACCGTTGAATCGTTATTGATACTGTGAAGATAATTTTAAATAAATTCGCTAACATTTTAGACAATGATTTCATCGTATAGATTGCTACACAAAAAGAAATAACTGGTTACCAATCCAGAAAAAAAAACTGAATTAACCATAATATATATATATATATATATGAGTTCAAAATGAAGAATAAAACAAAGAAAAATTATAGACATATAAAAAGAAAGGGGGGTGAATAATAAGTAAAAAAATAACATACAACNTAGGATTACATGACATATATATATATATATATATATACGTTTACAAATGTTAATTTACATACTACGAACTGTTTTTAATATGCCAATTTAATTATTGTATGCAGCTGATAATTTGTGTTCACTTTTTTAAATTTATGCTAAATTTTAGCGTAGTCTCTAAAGTGTTTATTAAAAAATATAAATTTTGAATAAAAAAATATATTTTAAGGTAATAAAGTTCAAATAGTTTTTCCTGCAAACTATAATTTATAGATTTAAGTTATAGTTTTGAACTGAAACTATTTCTAGGAGCCTTTATGAAGCGTGGAAAGTATTATTATGTTTTTGTATGCAAATATAATGCATTTCAAACTAAACTGGTAAATGCTCGCAAATATTTTTAATAAATGATGAACTGTGTGCAATGAAATTGTAGATTTTTATTCCAGCTAAAAATTACTTTTATCTGCCTAAAAGAAGCAGAAATACTCTCTCTACATTTTCAAAGCGGTGGAAAAGATTTGGAAACCGGTGGAAAAACAAGGAAAATATGGAAATCGATTTCTATTTTTTTTTATTTTTACAATACTGGTAGTCACTTTCCAAAAAATCAATAGTCTCATTGTAAAATAAGTTATCGAAGTTTTAAACTGTCAAATCTTGTATCGAACTTTTGTTGTTGTTGTTGAATTCTTGTAAAAACATTGAAATTCAATAAACGCTGAGCATTTTTCGATTGTAAACAAACAACTGGTGAGTTATTTTGCAAGTAACCTTCAAACAACGTTTAGTATTTGCAGCACGAATAAAAATTCAATTAACACTAGGATTCTTTTGAATAAATAATTCTTTTGATAATTGAATTTTAGTTTTGAATACTGAGTTTATACCTTCATAATTGATACATTTTAAGGAAAACGCATTTTATGACATTTTCATCATTTGAATATATTATTATCAGGAAGAGAAGTAACAAACCAAAATTGTTTTTAAGATCTTTTTAGATGCATTTAAAACTAAGTAATATAATTACAGTATGACTAGTATTGAACTTGGACAAAAAGTAAGACCAAATATTTTTATCTCACACTAATTTTGCAAGACGTTATAATTCACAAAAGTTCAATGAAAATTCAAAATTGATCATAATTAAAGGCACTCAAGAATTTTATGGTTTTCTTACTGCATAAGAAGAGCCACTTTATTCATCACACTTGAACCCGATGAATTTTTCTGATTAGACTATCTCAGAGACAAGAATTTGTGCTGAACCTCATATTTTAGAATCCCTAAAATAATTCATTTGCGAGGAATAAGATCAGTAAATGTGCTGTGACTCATAGCAGAAAATTTTGCGAAATGTTTACATCAGCACTGCATAAGAGCAAAATGAAAAGTTATAAACATGTTGTAGGTTGTAACATTTCAATGTAAGAAACATATCTTTTAATTCGATGAAATACAAAATAAAAACAACAAGCAAGGAAACACTAAAGTAATAAATTGAACGAGTCACTTTTGAATCTCTAGGATCATGTCAAGTGTTCAGAGAAATGAATTCATATATTTTGTAAAATAATGAAAGAAAAATAAAGAGAAAAATGAGCTAAAACTATGAAAAAGTGAAACTTCAAAAAGATAAAGAGTGTAAAGTATTACTATGATAAAATATCTTCAACTATAAGTAAAGAAACAGTTAGTTTTTTCAGGAATTTTTAAAATTATTTAAACTATTAGCGTTTTGAATTTCGGCAAGGAGAAAATTAAGGCATTTTGGTGATAAATACAGAAAACTTTTACGAAAAATGTCGTTAGGATTTGGTACGAAATAAATCTCTTTAGATCACTTCTTTTAGTCATTTCTTCTACTAGTCATTTCCTTTTTATTATAAACGTTAGGTTTTTCAAAAAAATGTAGACATAGTTTGTAAAAAAAAATACCTATTGGTAATATGTTGAGTAACTGGTACACTGTAAAAAATGACTGAAAATATGTTTTCTGAAATGAATGTTCGTATTTCTGAACACTAAAAATGGTGGCAACAATTTGACACCAAAGTAGTGCTTCACTGAGTGTTTTATTACACTAAGAACCAAGATGATTTCTGGAGTAGCGAAATGCCTAGAATGTGTTCACTGCTTTTGGTGTTAAGACATACCCTGAAATTAAAAATTATATAGATATATATATAAATAAATACAAGAAAACACGAAGAAAGTTAAGAAAAACATAAAGTTTCATTTATTGCGCTTAAGTTTGCAATTAAACAGAACTCATTAGATAAGTTCAAAATGAAGAAAAAAACAAAGAAAAATTATAGACATATGAAGAAAAAAAAAGAGGGGGGGGGGGAATAATAAGTAAAAAAATAACAAACAACAGTTTAAAAAAAAAAAGGGATGAAATTTTATCTCAAAAACCGGAAAAAAAATATAATCTTTTCTTCAGCCCACACGATTATATCCGCAAAACAGAGTGCTTTCTGATATTGTATCGATAAAGCCGAAGCAAAATATATTAATACAATAGTGTGAGGAGTACTCAAAAAAATTTTTTATAGAAATAACAACAAATAAAATAGATCACAAAAAGTAAAAATAACATGTAAAAACAGAAAATGAAATAAAATAAAAAGAAAAAACATTAAAAAGGGGACTATAAAGCGAGTAGCAAAATCAGATCAACTTACATGGACAGAAAATTTTTCAAGAATGATTTAAAAATGTTTTCNAGTTTGTTCATTTTTTACTTAGTAAAAATTTAATAAATTTGTCTCGAACACTAAGTAGTTTATTTTTGTTAGTTAAATAATCCCTTCCCCAAGCAGATACGCCATAATAAATATGCATAGTATAAAGTTAGTTGCTTTAAATTTGAAATCATAGAATATGCTCAAGATAAATCTTAAAAAGCATAAATATTTTCAAGCTTAGCTGAAAATTTTGCAGTGATATTTGAATAACCATTAAAATAAAACTGTCTTGTGTCCAAATTATTTCTTGGCACCATGCAATGTAGGGAAAAATTTAAAAAAATATAGTCACTGGCCTAGGCCGTTTTTAACAGTGGATACTTTTAAAACATGTGTCCATTTCCTAAAATAATTAAAACCTTTTAACGAAAAGAAATTAATAAGATTTAAATTTTTCCCTTGTAACATTTCTAAAAATCTGGCAAGCATTAAAAAATTCAGTTTCTTTACATAGGAATTAAATGCATAACAAAATCTACAAAAGCAACTTTCTTAAAAAGTAATCATTTGTATAAGATTTTTTAAGTTCGAGATTACACCTTTAAAATCATTATTTTCTTAATCTATATTATTTTCACTTTCGCTTCTAAACTCTAGTTACAGTTATACAAGAAAGAGTAAGTATTAGTTTCTTTTGTATTATTTATAACACATCTGATTATATATATGCACTTTAGAGTGAGTCAGAAAAGAAACTTTTTCAAGGGTTTAATTTTATTAATACTAATCGAATAATATAGATTTTGAATTACGAAATCACACAGAAGAACCTTCTTTTTCTGAAATAACATATTTTTTTCGATGGATTCAGATTATTGACCTTAGCTGCAATATAGGGAATAGCTGCAATCTGGAAAAATATGGTTCCAAATGTTAATACTGAAGTTAGGACCTCTAAAGTTTGGAGTCTTTAATGTTAATTTAACTTTCTGTTCTCAGTCTCTTGGTAAGTTTTAAAGCGGATGAAAAATTTGGCACACAATTATAAAATTTGTTTAGACAAAAAATTTTTCTTGAACAAATTTTTTTTAAAAATAATTTTTAGTTAAGGATAAAGCCCCAAAATTTTGTGACCAACCGCATTAATATGACAATGTAGTCACCATTACGCATAGGCCGCCTTTACTTCCCAGGCAAGCTAGTAGCCAATGATCTATATAGCTTGGTGGGCTTTATGCCACCACTGGGGATCGATCCCCACTACTTTACAACAACAGTTTTGTGCCTCAACCACAGAGAAATTGCGACATATTTTACTTAATGATGATCGAAAAAAATATTCAACTGTAAACAAATTTTACACCATTTTAAACAGCTAAATATTAAGTTTGAGCTAATGGGTTGAATAGTTGCTGAGTTATGAAATTTGATAATATTTGATAATTCTATTTCTCAAAAACTGCTTGGCCAATTTCGTTTAACATTTTTATTTTGTCATTTAAACTTATATCGTTTAAAATGGTGCAAAAATTTGTATGCCTTTTGTTCAATATTTTTTTTCATCATTATTATATAAAATAATAAATATGTATAATAAAAAACTATTAAAAGTTATTTGTACTAAGAATTATCTTTGAATAAACGATTTTATAACTAGGTGCGTTTTTACGATTTATAACAAAGAATCTCAATATGAAATAGATATTAAGAAAACTATCGACCGCTTTCCTTACTGAATTATTGGAACCAAATTTTCTAGATCGCGAATAATGTTTTGATATTGAAAAAATTAAATCTGTAGTAAAATATGAATATTTATTCAGAGAAAGTACGTTTTTTGTCTGACTTTGTAGCTTAATATATAGTTATCATGAATTAATTATCATATTTGGAGTCGACACTTTTTTTGTGAAAATCCCTGAGAGTAAGCTTTTACATAGCTTCAAAGCATATTATTTAAAAATCGCATTATTTTTTGGTGCATACAAACCAAAATTATGAATGAATCCTTTTCATTTTTAAAATACCAATGATTGCTTATTAGCCTATGCTCTCTTCTTAGTTATTAATATGAATATTAAATTCAATTATAATAAAACTTTCAGACATTGGTTCACATAATTGAAATGATGTTTCAACAATACAATAATTAATATATATAGTTAATTGAAACGAAATTTGGAAATAACGAAAACGAAATTTGGAACAACGTTAAAACTAATACATCGAAGTCGTTTTCACGATACAATTAAATTAAGATGCATTAATACATAAATTCATTAAATAAAATTAGTTTTTACCATTACCGAGAGAATATTAACATAAATATGAATTATGCTTAATTGGCAGAATACAAGCGGAAAGAAATGAAATACTATAAAATTATTTAAAACAACTCACACATATATACAAATTTAGATAAAATGCAGAAAAAATTATATTTATTACACATTTAAAAATATAAATACCTTGCGTAAAATATAACAGATTTGCTTAAGTAACGATGCTTTTTTCAACTTGTACCTTTTTGTACTTGATTACTTGTACCAACCTTGTACTTGAATTCGTAACCAACTATTTTGTACTTGATTACTTGTGCCAACCTTGTACTTATATTTGGGACCAACCTGTTTGTATTTGATTAAAAAACCAACTTAAACTTGAAAACTGACGATTTCAAATTTTCGCCAACATTGAAGTTTTTGGAAGTGAAAATAAATCAAAATAATCCACGAAAGGTGTTAATGAACTTAATATCGGTATCCTTTTCATTGGTGTTTGAATTTAACTACACTGCTTGTAGTGCATAAGTTTGCCGTTAAATAGAAATAAAGTGTTCCTTCATGCGATATTTTTGGTTGTTCAGCACATAATTCGGAGGAATATTACAGTACAGCTATGCAGCAGTATAATACACAGAAGAGTAATTACATTATGACCACCTTGCTAACAACCTGTAGGACCACCTTTAGCCCTCAAAACTGCTAGCACCCGCAGTGGCATTGATTCCACAAGGTGCTGATAAGTAGTCTGAGGTATCTGGTACCAAGCGCTCACCAACTGGTCCTGCAATTCCCTCACATTGCGAGGGGGTAGCGTGGCAGCACGAATTTGGTTTTCCAAGTAGGACCACAAATGCTCTATTGGATTAAGGTCAGGTGAATTTGGGGGCCAAGACATGACTTGAAAGTCACTGGAATGTTCCTCGAACCAATCCATGACGATTCGACCCTTATGACATGGTGCATTATCCTGTTGGTAAACACCATCCCCCGCAGGAAAAACTGTTGCCATGAATGGGTGAACCTGGTCTGCAACTATGTTCAAGTAGCTTACAGACGTCAGGGATTGTTCTATGAGGATTATGGGTCCTAATGTGCCCCATGAAAACATTGTTCCTGAGCGAGAAACCATGAAAACCTGGGCGAGTCCATTGTTATAGATGGAGGGTGGTCATAATGAAATGGCTCTTCGGTGCAGTTTGTTCATTTTTTACTTCGTAAAAATTTAATAAATTTGTCTCGAACACTAAGTAGTTTATTTCTGTTAGTTAAATAATCCCTTCCCCAAGCAGATACGCCATAATAAATATGCATAGTATAAAGTTAGTTGCTTTAAATTTGAAATCATAGAATATGCTCAAGATAAATCTTAAAAAGCATAAATATTTTCAAGCTTAGCTGAAAATTTTGCAGTGATATTTGAATAACCATTAAAATAAAACTGTCTTGTGTCCAAATTATTTCTTGGCACCATGCAATGTAGGGAAAAATTTAAAAAAATATAGTCACTGGCCTAGGCCGTTTTTAACAGTGGATACTTTTAAAACATGTGTCCATTTCCTAAAATAATTAAAACCTTTTAACGAAAAGAAATTAATAAGATTTAAATTTTTCCCTTGTAACATTTCTAAAAATCTGGCAAGCATTAAAAAATTCAGTTTCTTTACATAGGAATTAAATGCATAACAAAATCTACAAAAGCAACTTTCTTAAAAAGTAATCATTTGTATAAGATTTTTTAAGTTCGAGATTACACCTTTAAAATCATTATTTTCTTAATCTATATTATTTTCACTTTCGCTTCTAAACTCTAGTTACAGTTATACAAGAAAGAGTAAGTATTAGTTTCTTTTGTATTATTTATAACACATCTGATCACTATCCTAAATTTAAGAGCCGTTAATGCCTTGACTTAGTGCCAAAATTGTTTGAATACTTTTTAATAAACGATGTAGAAAACAAATTTTAATAGAAAAGATAACTTCTGACATCATTTAATTTTGGCATAGCACCAACTTCTTAGCTAACTTTTTTTTTATCTAGATCGATTTCAGCTGAAAACATTTTCCAAAAAGTTATTTTCTTAGAAAAAAAGAAAGATTCTTTAGAGCAAATGAAATTTTCAAAAATTTAATTTTTGATTTTTTTTCAATTAATTAAAAATACTCAATGTTTTAAACTCTGTAAAGATAGTCCATGTAGCGAAATTTTCTGCAAAGTATGTCAAATTTTAATTTACGTTTTACAGTGCATAAATTAGAAAAAAAAATTTGAAAACCTTCATGAGCTTTGATCAAAGGATATAGTAAATAAGATTATTACGTATTAAAATGTTGTCTAAATAATTCGAGAATTCGAACTAAAGTTCTGCATAAATTAATGCTGATTAATTTTTGTACGCGATTTTTACGTTACGATTTTTAAGAAGTCAAACGCGGAAAGGTACTGCCTCTAAATAACCAATCTGGTATATACACCGAAGAACCATTACATTATGAGCACCCTCCATGTATAACAATGGGCTCGCCCAGGTTTTCATGGTTTCTCGCCCAGGAAAAATGTTTTCATGGGGCACATTAGGACCCATAATCCTCATAGAACAATCCCTGACGTCTGTAAGCTACTTGAACATAGTTGCAGACCAGGTTCACCCATTCATGGCAACAGTTTTTCCTGCGGGGGATGGTGTTTACCAACAGGATAATGCACCATGTCATAAGGGTCGAATCGTCGAGGAACATTCCAGTGACTTTCAAGTCATGTCTTGGCCCCCAAATTCACCTGACCTTAATCCAATAAAGCATTTGTGGTCCTACTTGGAAAACCAAATTCGTGCTGCCACGCTACCCCCTCGCAATGTGAAGGAATTGCAGGACCAGTTGGTGAGCGCTTGGTACCAGATACCTCAGACTACCTATCAGCACTTCGTGGAATCAATGCCAATGCAGGTACTAGCAGTTTTGAGGGCTAAAGGTGGTCCTACATGTTATTAGCAGAGTGGTCATAATGTAATGGCTCTTCGGTGTATATCTAGTATACGAGAGTATCTATACCAGAGTATACCAGATATATATATCCAGTATATCCGCTTTATATATAATAGTATAATATATAAAGTTATAACTTTTAGAGATAATTCTTTAGTTTTGGAATGTGTACGAATCTATAATGTATAATAATCAATCTAATAATTTATAATCTATTACAAAATATAATCCTTTTAAATTTAATAGAACTCATTAATTTATATAAACTAAAATTCAATCCTATATTTTAATTATTAATGATTAATAATGTAACATGAGTAAGAATTTGTAAAACGATACGTAATTTTACTGCAGCTTTCATGATATTTATTTTTACTCTTTTACAATAAGTTAGTTTTTTTTGTTTAATAAACTCTTGTCTTGCCTAATTAACCCGCTTCATCATTTTCAAACGTTCACTACCATTACAAATATCACATAGCTATATAACTTTTAATTTGCTGACATCATTTGTGCTAATCATTAGCAAAAATATTTACAAATTAATTACTGATTAAGATATCTCTGAAAAATATTTCACGACTTTTGCACTTTTATACATTTTATAAAAAATACTATTGTTGGGTAAAACAATTCCCAATTTGTTGAAACTTTTTTTTTCATATAAATTTTCAATTCAACTGGCATTTTTGAAAGTTGAAGTACATAAATTTGAAATAGAAATACATATAAAGATGAGTCTGTCTGTGATATATAAATTTACATTTCATAGCGATATTCTCGAGGCGAAAATCTTTTTCCTGTTCCAGGGAACTAGCTTTAAACTCAGAACATTTCCTTTTTTTTTTTTTTTACTGCACATTTTTACTTTCCCCACCTCAAATGAAATTCTTACTTTTGAGAAGTATCACTGAACCTGTTTTCTATGCAAATTCTTGTTGTAGAGGAATAAGATTGAGTTATTTTAGGATTATTTTGAAACAAAAGATTACGCAGTAATACAAAGAATTTATTGGTTTGAAATTATTTGTGATATTTTTGTGTCCTTGCCTACTTTCAGTTCTTTTTAATCCATAAATATTTTTTAACTTAAATAATTTTTATACGTGGGGAAATATCTAAGGAAATCTGACGAAGTAACAATGAAAAAAGCGGGACAGGAAATAACAAAATCCGTTTGATCATCTGATGAAACTTATGCCGAGCGTTTTCTTTCCTCTTTGTTTCCTCAGACACTTAAGCAAGATTTTTATTATCTCACAGATCGAATTCGCAAGAATTTAATAAGTTTTTCGTTATTACTTTGTTTAAATAAAAACTGCCGACCCCAAATGTACATACTTAAGCTTTTAAGAAAATTTTAAATATATATATAAAGGATTATGATTACGAAATACCCAATATACGCTTTTGAACAATATTTCCAGTAGCACCTGCAAAGATGAACTGAAAAAATACTGAAATGAAACAGCCAAAACATCGAGAAATTCTTTTGTGTACAACGAGTATTTGTACCTACAGAAAGAAAAAATGCAAGTTACGGTAATTTTCCATGAGTTCCCACAGAAAAAAATACTGTAACATGATTTGTAACATGAGTATAGATATTTCCTGTACGTACAGAAATTTTTTAGCAACTTTTGATGTCAGACTTTACTTGTTATATTACGGAATTGTTGTTTTCGTAAACCGAAAATTTTTCTACAACATTGCCGTAAGAAGTTTTTGGTATTGAAAGTAAAAAAAAATATTAGCAAGCTTTTTTATAAAATAGTATTATATAATTTTCACGCAGAAGTAAAATTTTTGTACTATGTTACAATTTTCAATGAAGAAACATTTCTTTAAATTAATATTGCCTATTCCTTAAGTTGTAGCGCACAAAAAAAGAGCACCCTGAATAACTTTTAATCTAATTACCAAATCTTCTCGTTCTGGGACTCAATCTCAAATATGCTAAGTGACCTCAGATATGCTAATTAATTAGTGCAGACGATATTCTAAGTTATGAAATCAGACACGAATTTTGATTAACACAACTTTTTAAAATCCGATTTCTCATAAAATATTCTTAATCAAATTTGTATTTTCCAAGTAAAATTACTTTCTATAAAATAATGTAAAAAATTGCATATTTCAATTTTTTTTCAACTCTTATTTAATAAAATAATAAAAAATAATAAATATTTACTAAAAGTTAGTTTCACGTGGATTGTCTTTGGATAAAAAATATTACTTATTAATGTAAAATTAACATTAAGGGGTCTAAACTTTGACCTATTTTCCTGACTAAATTATTTAGATCATATTTCCTAAATTGGTCGGATAATAGTCAAAATTTCAATTGACGTTGGCGTTGAATCCTGCTTGCAGTTGTCAGAAAACTGTAAAAAAAATTCTAAGTCATTCTTTTCAACTTAAGATTTGACATTTGCCTCAATCTAACCATGTTCTTTTAATTATTACTCAATAGTCTCCCTTATCACACATTTATTTCATTTTTCAGTCTAAACTATTTATTCGCAATGTTTTGTGTCTTTTGAACTTTTCCATTATCCACTTTCTATTGCTATTGCATCACATAGGTTTGTTGGGTTACTCTTTTCTTGAGTAAAACACAATGAGGCTTAGCATATGTGATTTATTGATGTGCCTTTTTCCCCACATTTCTTTAATAATTAAGACCAAGACCCACACGTATATAGTAATAAGGAGGTACCTTTAGTTAAAGATTAGTTATTTATTAATTTACAAAGGAGGAAAGAAAGGAGGAAACGCTACACTTTAGAACCATTTATTTCTCTACTCTTTATTCCTCGACAAAAGATGCTTACAAAACATCTCTTTTTTTAAATTCTTGCTCAAAACATTGCATTGAAATGGCTCTTAAACTTCAGGAGCCGTCCTTGTGCTAAGAACGAATTGCACAAACCCATTCGTTCCTTTCCTTTTTTTCAAGAAACTAAATTGAGCTTGAAATTTTTTATGTGACTTAAAACAATTATAATACCAGAACTGTTTTAGGTTTGCCGTGAATAGATTGATTATTTCAAAAGTATAAAGTCTATTTTCTGCCCTTAGTCATCTAAAACAGAAGTACCATACGGTGAACTCGTCTCTTGAGTTAAAATGGTAGAGATACCCCCATAAAATCTGGCCGCATTTTTTAAGCAATTCACGTTAAAAAAAAATTGAAATTTATGAAATAATTTTGTAAGATATTTTTGTGGTTTTTCATTTTTGGCCAAAGAATATTTAATTAAATATTCTTGTTGATTAGCTCTAATATTTTTTTCTGAACATTCCATATTAAGACATCATTTTTTCACAAGAATAAGTTTATTTTCCAGCAAAATGAATATATCCTCTATTTAAAAAAATAATGAAAAAAATAAGCATATAAAAATTTTTAAAGCATATGCATGAAAAAAATCCTGCGCTACTTTGTAATGGATTAGATTATATATAATCTCATAAAAACAAGATGGAAAGAGTATCTAATGGACGAGACTTGTAATTATGTCTTCCTAGAAAACTCAATTGAAGTTTGAAGATTCGTCTATGGTACATGTTAGAAAAAAAAGCTCTATATTTTACTCGCCTTAAAGTTTCAAAACATGCATAAATAAAAAAGTTTATCTTTTGAAAAGTAAAGAAGAAGCACTGAAAAATATTTGAAGCAGTAAAAAAAAAAAAAACTGAGACATAAAACATACTTCTGGCCAAAGTTGGAAAAGTTATAGCAATCTGTTTGGTTGGGGAAGTGCAAAAGTCAATATTAGGAGTCTTCAAGATTTTGTGCCAGAGGGCCGCCGCAATAAAATCGAAAATCTTGCTGGCCACACATCTGTTAGAAAACACAGTTTGGCAAAGAAATTTTTAAGGATAAAGGAGATAATTTTAGTGTTGGTTGCTAATTTTTAGTTTTTTATTTTTATTTCCCTTGCATGTTTGCATTTCGTTAAAATTTGAAATAATGTTTAAGTGGAATCAATTTATTTCGAGCATTTTTGTTAATTTCTGAAACAGATAAAATATGTCTGACGCAGAGATCTACTAAGCCTACTAAATTGGAAAAAAAATTAGAAAATGAATGATAATCATTTCAAACTAAATTTGTAGTTTGACATTTAAGCTACAATATCATGTGAAATAAGAGCAGTTGATATTTTGAAATAATCCTTTGTTCTTTGACTGAATTAGTCCAATAAATTATTATTACTCTCACGTAAAGAGTAAAAATATTATAAATTAGAAACTTTATTTAAGCATCAGATGCATTTTCTTACTACTAGTTTATCATTTGGAACATTTAACATTCTATGGCTTTTTTCACTTTCTTATCCAATAATTATTTTAAACTGACTGCCAAGATTCGACGGGCTATTAAGGTTTCAGGAGTCACTGCTGACTCGCCAGCCGCGCGTAGAAGATCCCTTGCCTGTATCTTTTAAAAAATGATAAACTAGTTATTTTAATTAGTGAATGATATACTATTTATTTTTATTAATATGCTAGTTATGCCGGTAAATTGAATTACAACAGAGAAGAATATAATAAAGTGAATTAGCACAGTGAAGAATATTATAAAACGAGTTATGGCAAAACAAGTAAAGAAGTAATGAAGAAAAAAGTTTGATTTTAAATTAATTTAAACTTCCTTCGACATTAGGGGGGTGATTTATCATTTAAAAAACTCGGGCGCAAAAGATAAGCTTTATAATTTTTATCATTACTAATTATATACGTAATATTGCGTCAATTAATATCATTTCAATAGGATATGCTATATTAAGAAGTAATTGCAATTGTGTCAGTTTTATATCTTATTATATTGGCGCTTTCAAAGGTGGGACGTACGCTTAAAAATGTAAAAAGTGCTGATAAATCAATCAAAAAATAGAAGCTTGCAAAATTGTTTAAATGTTCCTTTCAATTTATTATCAAAAATGAGAGCTAAGAGGATTTTATATCAAAATACATTATAATAATTGCTCTCAAAAAGTTGGGACCGTTATTGTATGAAGCTCCTAACTTTTCTAACACATTTATTATCTTGAAAAATATCTTGATTAATTATCCTGAAAATTATTATACTGACAATTGAAATTCGTTTTATGAATTAAGGTTGTCATAAAGTCATTCAAATTAACAGTAATCCGAAGTATTTTTATAGTTTTCTTTATAATAGTATCTTTCACAATAAGTAAATTAAATTGTAAACCAATAAAACTGATAGCACGGAATTAATGTGTGACTAACGTGATAACTAGATTAGTTCTTATAAAGTTTAGCTGTGATTAAGAAGTTAGTGATCAGATTTATCTACTAAGTACTTTTTCGTGACCTTGTAATTAGCTAATAGCAGACACAGCCACACTCCCATTTGTATAGTATTTGATTACTAAAGTTAATTTATACGCGAGAAAAAGAAACACGAAATAATTTCCTGAAACTAAAAGACAATTAATTCAGAAAACTATTGTGCCCCATGTGTCAGCAAATTTCATTAAGTATATCAATAATTAAAAACGTTATAATATTATTTATAGAAATAAAAAATATTTATTAGAGGGATTACTCAAATAATGGCCTAAATAAATTACCCTCTATCCTGAATTCACTGTTTTAAAAAAGGTTTTTCTTGATTTTAATATATTATCGGTAATTAATTTTATCAAGAGGAAGGAAAAGCAATGTTGTTTGTAACAATGTCTCAAGTATTATTACAACCACATAAATGTTTCATATGTTCTCAAATAATATCAGTATTTGTGATTTAAAAGATGAGATAATCGTAGATGTATGGTAAACATTTAAAAAAAATCAAAGATGAAAAAAAAATTTAAATATTCCATGCCCAGTTACAAAATACTTTGTTACAATTTTCTACATTGATTAAAAAAACATTTTCATGTTTGAAACGATGTCTCACAACCATAACAATATATTTGAGACCTGCTCAGAAAACAACAGCAACACGAAATCTTCTATAAAGTAGAATCACTGAAGAAACATGTCTAAATGTTTGAAACTAGCTCATCAAAAATCATTTCAAGGGGTGATTGACCTGTATCACCCCATAAGTATTCTTTGTTGGAAATACAAATTTCAGCACGTAAGACTTAAGATCAATACAACATTTTATGGGATTTATATATATATAATGGGATTATTCATATATTATGGGATTTACCCATATATTATATCAATTTTGGAATACTTCAATAAAGCATTACAAAAATAGCGGCTTTTTAATTTGCCAAAACAGTTTATTACTTTTGATTTGCCTTGGTTTTATTCAAATCAGATGGTATATAAGACGAATAAAAAAGGGAATAATATATGAATTTATGATGTTCTATTTGAATCTGAAGACTTACTAAAATTTTCATTACGTCATTGAAAATAACACTTATGAACACAGGCAGAAAGAATTATTTTTTTCTAACAAAAAACTTATTTTTTAATTTTGTATTCGGTATCGAATCGGACAACACTCACGGTGAATATTATTTTAAACAAATAATAACAATGCATTTTAAACAAATAAAAATCCTCAAAATTATTAACTTAATATATACCTGACACAAAAGCATCTTGGTTTTGTAATCTTTTTCTCATTTATAACAGTATCAGTTCGTAATTGATACTGAAAAATTGATTGTTACTCATTTACTTTCTATAAAAAGTAATATTCTATTACCCGGTGATTTTCTATAAAATCGTCTTCGACAAACAACGTATTTCTGTGCTCCATCATTAAGCTTTTTCCTAAAATAAAACATAAAGCACGTCATATTTTTATGGAAACTATTTTAAGAAAAAAGCGTAATGAGACAATGTTTAAGCATTTTGACAAAACCGGAAGCGAGATATTTCTTACAAAACTAAACGAACAAAAATTTTCATCTAACCCATTAAGATTTTAAAAAATATACTTTGCGACAACGATTTAATAAGGTATCGTTAAGTAAGTGATAGTGTGTTTATTTTCCTTCCTGTCTCAAGCTAGAATGTTAGCTCTTGATATAAGAAAATAAAGTAAAGTTAAAAGTAGGATAAAGAAAACATAAGTCTATTTACTGTTTAGAGTTTAGTAAAGAGTTTCAGATATTTATTAGACGAGAGTTTTGTTTAAAATTGCTTTCCCCCTTTCAATTTATAAGCTTTCTAAGAGTTTTTTTAATATTTAAAGTTTTTTTAACATTTTAAATAGTTTTTTCTTTCATGAACTTTCAAAATCCACGAACTTTTTTGTCCATTTGTGAAAATCTTTTTTTAATTTTATATTCATCTATTTTTCAATCTACAATTATTATATTATTTAAAATGATGCTTAAACGTTTTTTTTTTCAAATATGAAAAATTTGTCTACACGAAATCATTCCTTCTATCATAAATAATACTGTACATCCTTTACTCTTATTCATAAGTATTAATCGTGATAAACTGATACTTTATTAATTAGAACTGATACAAATAAGAAACCTTAATTGGGCAATCTCTTGGATGCAGAGGAGGTATTTTATTTCAACTCTTTACATCTGCCATTTATTTAATCGTTTATAAAAAAATTCATTTTTATTACTACTATTTATATGAATTGGAAAAATTACATTCATGTAAAAGGAGATAGGATTATTATTATATTTTTAATGCAGCAAAAAATCATATATTTTTTATTCTCAGCAAAAATAAACATTTCTCTGAGAAATAGATCTGCAAAAAGAAAAGTAATCGCAGTTATTTCCACACATTTTCCTTCAATGCAAGACTACTCACTTAGAAATTGGATATCATTTCTCAGAGATGTCAGAAGTCACGTAGGAAAATCTTTTTTATACTTGCCAATGCAATTCCCATATGCTAGATTTTAACATTCATAAATCAAATGCTATTCTATAGAACGAATTGAAAATGGCAAATCTTTTTGTGTCCACATCAAAAAGAGTGTGATTAAACGAAGTGTTATTTATTTATCAAAATAAATAGTTTTACATAAAAGCAGATATATATATATATNATATTTCTTCACATGTGTCTTAAGGGAAGGCCTCGGCACGGGTTACCATAAACAAGAAATTTGATCCTTTAGTACATCAAACGTAATGGCATCTTTCTTATTTTCATCCACTGCACAATTTATGTTCGTGACCTTGGACTACTAAATTGATTCGTGCTGAGGTCTTCTTTCTTCTAGGAAGTGTTGCTTAAGGCCGGCCGTACTACTAAAAGTCAAATACAAAAAAGTAGCCTTTATGTGAAAGTTGTCAATGATCGAAGAATTAGTAATGTTGCTCAGGGATCTTCAAGCTGTCGAGTGATTAAAGTTTGTAGCCTCTCTTGTAAAATACAGAGGGCAGACAGAAATGCTTATGAGGAGAAGGTGATTCTTGAGATGGCCAGGCCCATTCAAAATTCTGAAATTTGCAAAGAAATCTATCGGGGGAGGTGCATGGGAATGGAATAGGGAATAAGTCTGGATCACATTTTTCCTGCATCATTAACAGTTTCGTTATTTTAAGCAAATTTTTTTGTTGTCCTGACTATGGGGGAAGAATTTTGATTGGCCAGCCGATAAACCCTCTCGTTTTCATATATATCATAATGACTGGGAGTCCACCGGAAGAAATTCAATCAACCATAGTTGATAAGTTCATCGATTTCTTGTTTTGTTTTCTCTACACGATTCGACTAGCTGCTTTAAGAAGAGCGAAGTGAGAAGATGGCTGACTGCGAATCAACAAGGAACCCAGCATGATTTAGAGATGAAAATACTGCTTCTTGATTGCCTCCATCTCAGCTTCTAAGTTTGTGACCAACCCTCTTCTCTTTTTGCAGTCACTTCTGCATGTCTCTTCGATGATAATTTATTATCAAGGAACACATCTTTTTTGCATAGATCTTAATTTTCATATCTAATGATCACTGAGTGTTCTTTGATTGGCAAAGTAAAAAGTCGGTACTTTGTATTGAAAAGGAATAAGCCAAAGCTTTAGAAAATTACTTCGTAACTTAAAATATTGTCTGCACTAATTAATTAACTCATTGAACTTAAGAATCCTAGTAAGCGAAAATCCTATCGTTAGAACAAAAGTTATTAAGATCGCATTTTTCTTCTTGCATTGCACACACTTATTTTGAAGAATTTTCTGAAGAGATTGTATGATAATCAGTATTATCAATCATTAAAATTATTTCATTTTTCTGTGTACTGTACATAGACTGATGAGCAGTAGCGATTGTTATTTGAGTGTTATTATTTTCTACAATTAAAACAAACCATTTAATAACAAAAGTTTTCTATCCTTTAATTTAGGTCGAAATACTTCCGTGGGAAAAGAATTCATGGAGATTGGGATATCCGTATGGAGCAGGTATGTTATTTTTATATCTCATAAAACAAATATAAAAATGATAATCATTAACAGATAGGTAAACTACTAGTTACATTTAAAAGTTGATACCGGTTATATTTAATGAAGGAGACAAAAAATCTATTTTTAATTAAATATGAATTTTTGTTTATCGTAAAAAAATTCTTTTAAAGAGATTGGAAAAGTTATTTTTACTTTAATTTCGAGAAAATAATTTATTCTACAATTTGCTACCCTTATAAACTCCTTTCTTTAATGCGGTTTTGACAAAGATTTTGAAAATCTATATTAAAGATAATGATTATGAGACATTCGTTTTTAAATAAACGGAATAAGCGAAAGAAAATATGTAAATACAGACATAGAAGGGAAACACTGCTAAAAAAATTTCGATTAAAAATTTATTAGTATTTAATGTTGTTGTTGCTTCTCATGCTACTTGACAATATCAGAAAGCTTGTTTGGTGAAACAATGCTAGTTTAAGGCAGAGGGTGCGTTTCTTGTATTTCATTAGCGCCATCTTTGGCCAAGAATACTACTTCAGCCACTCACACTTCACAACCCGTTTACAGAGTGGACCCATTCATACTTAAATTCATTCATCCACGGATCGTAGTTTTGACATGAACCAGAAAACGACCAATATCCAATTCAGAAACCCTAGAGGCATAATTTGTTATGAGAACGTGGAGGATTTTGTAACCCAACAGACTTAACGTGCCCCAGTCACCATTTACTATACTTCGGCCGGTGAGGATCGAACCCACGACTTCTTGGAATTGAGCCCAACGCCCTGCCAACCAAGCTATCCGGCCCATTATTATTTAATTTTTGCATTTGACAATCTTGATTTTAAGAAAATACCTTAAAAGTCACCTTTACATTATTCGGAAATTTTAAAAGCAAAATGAAGCACATATTTTTATTAAAAAGTATAAGAGCATAATATCATAACCCTTTTTGTTAAATTTTGAATAGAATTGGTGAAAAAATTAAATAATAATGGCAAGGGTAAAACCAATAACAGCTTACTTCTATCGCGCTAGCGAGATTGCAAGAAATACTACACCTTTCTAGCTTACATGAATTTGGAATAATTTATATTTTTAAAAATATTCTTAAATTTTCATACTTATTACATTTTAGGAAGAAAAAGCATTTTTCAAATTTGTAGTACGTTGTTTCTTTTTAAACCTGAAATTTTCGATAGAAATTAGATATAAAGAGATTTTTTCCTCCCTAAATTTCAATGACTCAAATTGTATTTCGTTAAGATTCTTTTCTTATTCATTATAATCTAAAATTCCTCTTATAAATACAATTTAATATTGTAGAAACACTTTGAATCAATGTACTCTGATTAGTGTAATTTACTGCCTCTCTGCTACCAACAATCACAAAATATCTCTAATATTATGAAGAAGAAAGCCACTGCAACAGTAGACAACAAGTAAAAGAATGCAACCAAATGGGACACGCCCTAGACTCTAGGGACCTTTAATGGATGTAATGTGCAGGGGCTATTCCATGCTAAGATTGTTGATTTGGGGTGTGTTGTTTGAATGCTAAAGGTCGTTTAGGTGTTCTATAAAAAAAATAACTGGCATCCTTTTTAAATGGTTGTTTATTGGCTCCCCCCTTCTTTCATTTCCATAGTGGTTGTAACAAAATCCTTTATTTGTTTATTTGCGAACTAATATTTATTTGAATAGTGATAAATTAAAAAAAATAATAATTTTAAAAAATATACCTAAAATGTGCTAAATTATTTTTTTTTTAATGGCGGGCACTTGGAACTATTGTCCATTGGCCACAGAAAGTGTCAGAACTGCTAACTCTCTTTTCGCTACCCTGTGGGCACCTGTGGCGAAGCCACGGCGGTGGAGCAGCGTCGCCCACGTCACACTACCACAATTCGTTTATAGAGCGGATCATATTTACACACAAAGGAGAAGGGACATAGAACACAGATAGAGAGGAAGAAACATCCATGCCTTGCCCGGGATTCGAACCCAGGACCTTTCTGATGCATGGACAATTCCCTGCCCCCTACACAGGCCGGTCGGCTGTGCTAAATTATTAAAAACCTAAAATGAACTAAATTTTCTAACATGATCTGAAATAATCTAAAATGAACTAAACCATATACATAAAATTACCTACATTGGAAAAGATTAAAATAAATAAAAATCGTATTTAAATATTAGAGATGAAAAATATTTTTAATTCACTTGTTGTTTACAAAAGTTGTATATATTCCCTACGCTGCTTAAAGTTTTAGAGCGAGTTGAACTAATATCATGCAGACTTGAATAGGATGTTAAGTTAAACCATATTCCCGTGCAAGGTAAACTATCTTAACTTGATTTCATGAACCGCGGGGACCTTTAATGCGGTTACCCATGTTCGAATCCCAAACGTGGCTGGTTCTGCTCCCGGCTCGCACCGAGGTTTTCCTTTGCGGGTTGATTCCATCAAAAAGTCTTCCATAAGACAAGGACAGTTCAACGCTGGTTATAAAGGATGAAATAAAACTTGAAACCGATTTTTCTGAGAGTGTATTCAAATATTTTTAAAAGCATATTAAAACATTATTAATATTTTCAGAAGTAATTTAATTTGTTCAGAATATTTTTTCAAAATTGAACCGTAATATCTGTACTTTGAACCATAATTCACGTGACATCATGCGATCGTAAAATAAATTTATATGGTTCAACTTAGCATTTGAGCAAATCAATGCTACGTTAATGCTAATAGTGTTTCAAAATTCTATCTGAGTTTGATTTATTTGTTTTTTAAAATTGTTTTTAAAAAAACAGTTATATCATCGATTTAAATGTAATCATGTATTTTTATAAAAATGCATTCGCTATTTTAATATATTGTTAATTAATATATTTAAATCCCAAATTATATTTTTCAGTCAAGAAAAAATTGCATTAAAAATGCGTAAATCCTTCAAGTTAAAATTAATTGCTTTAAATAACGTAATAGCAAATTTAAAACTTTTAAAACTCTAATGAACTCCATTTACCATAAGTCATCTCTCAAGTGAATTCTCGACTTTTAAAAAACATTTTTTTCCTCATCTTTTGCCCTTTTAAATTCTCCCTGTGTTAGACATTTTCACGATAAGAGTTCGTTAAATATTCAGTTAAACAGAATTTTTTGAAAACATTTGATGCATTAAAGTAGAATATAAGCATGAGATATATTGTGGAAATAAAATTTTAAAGGAATAAACGAGAAACTGTCAAATTTACGAGACAAGCTTTATATGAATAGTTTGTTAAATAAATTAAATAAAATATATTTGAACAATGATGCGGATTATAAAATGCTTTGAACTAGTTTAAAGATTCATTATGCTTCATAAATAACCTCTAAAATACAATCAATATGAGGTGCTTATCAAAATATGTATTCTTCAATATATGAATAATAAATAAAGCGGAGCATTATAATAAAATGATAGTTAAAACCTTTTCCTTTAATTTTTATATAATATGCGAGCATTTTTCATAAATTACTTACATGGTGTTTCGAAAGACCATCATGAATATGTATTTTCACTGACATGTCAAAAATGAAAACAAAAAAGCATGAGCATCGTTAAAGCCCCGGAAGGAAAGAAAACATAAGGGTGATTCTTTGGAAACATGACAATTCGGACCAAAAATTTTCTTCAAATTTAAAGTCTTCAAAATATTTTAAATTTTCTTTTTGTATACTTATTTAGTTAAATTTATTATTATCTTGCAGACAGCAGTGTAGTTTATTGACATTTGTTCAAGAAAAAAAATAATATAGAAATTCACCAAATTTTAAATGCCAGGAAGATGGCATATTAGCTTAGAAGTTTAAAAAAACAGTCATTCTAAGCTAATAGTAAGTAACTCAACTTAAGCCTTTATGTTAGATGGACCATAAATTGCTTAAATTAATTATTTTTATCCACTGTTGAAAGAATCAAAAATGTTTTTGTATTCTGATATGTACAGAATAAAATTGTGTATAATAATCAATCTTTAAATAAATGAATAACTTTGATTACATTCAAGCATATTACAATCATACATAAACTTGGTATTAGGTTAATATTTGCTTTCCCTCTTTACAGTATACTGTTTAAAAAAATTTCTGGTAACACTTCAATGACCTGGCATTCATAAGCCAGGAAAATGGCAGCCAGGATAATGACAAATTTGCCATTTTATAGAATTTAACTTTACTTTAATTCAACATTTTGGCCAAAGACGTTTACATTCCGCAGAAAACAACAGGATTTCTTGAAATAACTCAGATAAATCTATGTAGTTTATGTTATTAATGATTTCAAGAAGACAGGAAAATGACAACATAAAAACCTACTCACCTTGAAAAATTTTTTTAATAGATTTTGAACCAGAAAGTTGGTTCTTTATTCATGCATGTTCAGATAGGATGGTATCTAATCAATCTATTAACATAAGATATTGATTGCTGGCGCTATCTGTTTTGGTTATAAACCACTAAATGAAAGTAGTCTGGAAAATGATAGATTTTCTTGTGACAAACAAATTATTGACAGAAAAAAATTTTTCAAGCAAAGTTTTCGTAAATAATACCCTCTGCGTATACTCTAGAAATGCTTACAACGGTTGAGATAAAAAAAATTAGATATTGAAAAATTTATGCGAAGTTTTGAAGCTAGTTATTATTGGAAATATTGTTTGTGACATGCCAAAAACATGACATTTTGAAATTCAATTAAATTTTATAGATATACAAAACAGTCGATGCTAGTACAAGGTCATTTTAAAATGCTAACAGCAATGCTATTTATTAAAATTTAAAAAAAGAAGTTCTTTTAGTAGTATAGTATTAGATCTTTGAGCAAGAGACTGTAAATTGTCATATTTCGGGAGAATCACCCATAAACACTATCAAAACTACACTATCATAACCCAAACAAACTACACTATCATATCAAAACTACAGTATCAACACTATCATAACCCAATTGAAAAAGGTAGGCAAATGAGATTCCAAAATTTATTAGATTTTCGAAGGAAACAAAAAGAAGTTGATTGACGTACCTTCAAGTTTCAACCAGAGAGCAAACAGGTTTAGATTTCCTTCTCACCCGCCTTCTCAATTCTGATTTGTCAGATTTTGATATCGTTTACGTTTTTTTCATAACCTCAACGTCAATTTAAAGACCCCACTATGTGTAACTTTTTCGTATTCATTTTGATAAGCACTCTAAAGAACACACAACTTTCCGGAACAACCTATATTTTCAAAAACTCTTATATGTTTTCATTAAATTACACAGGGATCAGATGATCTTGACGAACAAAGAGCTCAGAGTATCCTTTGGCCAAGATCTATAACATAGATAAATGGCAAAGGTACCATAGCAATTTCTTAAAAAAAATACGTAATTCTGCGGGCTGCTATAATTCTTCAATTTTCGTAAAATTTGAGCAAAAAAACTTCTTTATTAACAGCATATTTTTATTACCGCATATTTTTATTATCACATATAAAAAACATTTTATTATTGGTAAATGTTATTATTTACATATTCGCTTTTGTAAATGTCTGAAATAATTGTTAAATATTATTATTATTTCTCACATAATCGGATAATGCTTACATTCAGTATACATTTATTATAAATACTGAATATTTATTTATTATTTTTCTTTTTTTTTTGTCAGATTTCATCGAACTTAATTTTGTGTTTATGTCACCGTAATTCATTTAAAATTTCTGGATAAAGAATACTCATAAATGGATTAAAAATTATCAATAATTCCACAAACTTATAGATAACAGAAAAGTAAATTTTGTTGCTCAGTAGACAAAGCAGTTTAAACCCCAGTTTGATTTACATTTGAACGTCTAGTTTTCATCAGTTTATGTTTTTATGTAATTTATTTTAGAAAAAAATTAGTTTATAAATTGTTTCATTTGTATAATAACCCGTTTAAAGAATCTGCATAATTTTATTTGCTTAAAAAGATTTAATTTCTGAAATATGTATCACTTTATCTGGTTATTTTGCATGGTATCAAACTCTGACGAATATTATTACTTATATCAATTGTATTACTGTTACTGATCATTCACAAGAATCAGTTGTTTAAAGTACTATCTAGAATAACAGGAATGTATTGTGGCATGCAAAAATATTTTGTGAGTTTCTTTCTTTATTATTTTTATTTGATAGCAATAAAAATAAAAGGAAAATTATTTGACTGACATTCAAAACAACCTTATGTTTTAAAAACATTCGCATGCCCCTGTAAGACAATAATATTACGTTCACTAGTTTAAACCAAAATAGCCAGTAACAAATTAATAATTCGTGACCAGGTAATCGAATAAAACTTATAATTCTATAGAACTGTTAATATTATATGAAATTATTGGCTAGTATGCATAATACACAGTTATTAAATTATAAAGTTCCTTATTATTAACAGCACAATCAAACGCATTAAGAAAGCCTTTTGAAGGAAAATGATAATTCAATTTCTATATATGTGTGTAACATAAATAAAGAGCTTAACCCTTGGATTAAGCGTAATTTAGTGATCCCAATACCAGTGAATATTTAGTTAAAAATATGCTTCAATATTTTTTAGCTCAGTTGCACATTATTTGATTCTTTCACGAAAAGAATAGTTAAAAAACTGGGTCAGGAAATTATCCTACTACTCATTAATGTTATAAAAAGCTTTGTAAAGAATAGAGAGCTTCACTAACTATAAATGTCTTGGTCCTAGGTGAGCTAGAAAATTGAGTGGTGACCAAATACATACCACAAAACATTATGAACTTGGTAAATCTAAATGTGGTTGCCAAGCATAACACGGTATGTCGTGTGTCCTACAACACTCGATAAAAAAATTACACGAAATTAAATGCAATTGATTTGCTTTTACAAATCATGTCATTATCTTAAAAGCAATATGCCAGGAATTCAATGGTCAAAATGAATAATTAAATTTAATTGAACTATGTATTACCCTCATGTGAATCTTTCATTATTTTAATTTTTAAGAATTTTGTCGCAATTATATTGCATTATTTTTTCTTCTATGCCGGTATCTTTAATATGTATTAGGGAATTATTTTAAAAGCTTAGTTTTGATATTTATGCAATTTTATAGGTTAATGTGTTTCGTACTCTATTTAAATGTGGCCATAAATTAACCCCACATGGCCTTTGAAGCTTCAAATTCCCACCTGGAGAAGTCAAGTGACATTTTGGAAAAATTCATATTCCCTGGTTTAGGAATCTATTTGATTGTGTGAACTACAAGGATTCTGCCTTCGGTTTTGCCTTGAAGCCTATTAGTCATAGAAATTTGCATTGAAAACAGTTTCATATCCATGGGTACCAGCTTTTTTGGAAAATAAAAGCTTACTAGTGAAAACACTGCCATCATTATGCTGTTAGTCTAGAAATTGAAAAGCCATAACCTCTGTGATCTCCCTGACCCACAATGGGGTGTTACGGAAATACTTTTAAGAAAAATAGTATGATCAGCTTAAACACCTTCCTGGTAGCCTGGTCGATAGGGCGCTGAGCCCATATCCGAGAGTTCGGGGGTTCGAACCCCGCCGGTCGAAGACTCCCCGTATAGTAAATGGTGACTGGTGCACGTTACGCCTGTCGGGTTACAAAGTCCTCCATGTTTCCATAACAAATCAATACCTGGGGGTACAGGATTGGAGATCGATCGTTCTCTGATTCAGGTCAAAATTACGATCTGTGGATGAATGCATGAATGGGTCCGCCTTATAAACAGGTGTGACGCATGGTGTGGTAGAAGTCAAATTCTTGGCCATAGATGGCACCACTGAAAAACAAGAATCGCACACTCTGTGCCTTAAATTTGCTCGTTTTCACCAAGCAGGCTTTCCCGTGTGACAAGTGGCATTAGAGCCAACCAACCAACCAGAGATATACAGTTTCTTAATATGAAAATATTTTATTCTTATTATTTCGATATTTTTCAAAGATAAATTTCTTAAACATATATAAATATTTTCTTCCCCTCAACTCATCAAACATAACTAAGTTTTAAAAAAATAGAACAAAAAGAACAGTTTGCAGTACTTAAGATTATTAGTTACGTAGAAAAAAAACTAATTAAAAAAAATTGATGATTTGTATCAAATAACACTGTTAATACTAAATAAGAAACATAAATAATCAACCAATAATCCGTAACTTAAAATGAAAATAATTGCGTCAAATCCATTTCGAATATCCATGTCTGTTAAATGTATGTTTCGCCTCAGTTATTCGCCTATTTGAAATAGTTCACTGAGTGGGAAAAAAACTCTCGAAAGAAAAAAGAACTTCTCCAGAATGCCCTCAGGGAAGTGGGGACCATTATTCTGCAATATCGTCCCGTTTCCAACCTGTCTACGAAAAGCTAAATGAGTTGGTGTGTGTCTCCTACAGATATTGATTTACGAAAGAGCAGAACAAGACTCGGTTTAACGGATTTGTCTACTCTACTCCATGAGTGGAAAACATTTATAGAGTTTTATTTTCAATTTGAATTGTTTGCGGGCAACGACTTTATTTGAAAATTATGTTACAAAACTTTCGATCTTTGTTTCTTTGAATCTGATTTTCTTTTCAAACAAATGGAAAATTTTATAATATACAATAGGGAGAAAAACAATTCTTTTTTCAAATTTCTGAATTTTGAGTCGTAAGAAAGTAGTTTTCATTTAGATTCTGGGTGACCAAAATTTTACTTAACTGTTACTTTGCTTTCTAGACTTAATAATTTTACCTAAAATAATTAAAATTTGTTTTGTATGCATACTTTTGAAAGAGTTTAAAATGTACGTTTTTGATCATAAAAAGGAAATTTTAGATCACAATCCCGAAGATCTAAAGTTGATGAAAAAAGAGGTTAATATGCTACCTCATTATAGCTAGATTTGAAATTTTCGGAGGGAAAGAAGTTTTTTGGGATACAATCTTTCATACGCTCTAATAACTAGAACCAAAAACCAAACTTGTACCAAAAGTCACGGTACAACCTGAGTGTAATTTGAGAACAAGATATTTTGTTGAATTGCGATCGGAAAAAATAATTTATTGATTGCCACATAAATAGATCACAACATCTGATTTCAAAAATCTAAACACAACTATGATTTATGACAAAAGTTCCTTCCCTGAGAAATCATAATTATATGGGATTTCAGATCATTATAAAAATGGATTCCAGCAGGTCCTTAAATTTATTCCTTTGGCAAAACATTCATGAAGTAAAGATTTTCAAATGACAATTTTTTTATGCTGTAAATGATGGACTAACAAAATTTGTTACGAAAGTAAGGATTAATTTAAATCAAATTGAACGCTACGCACGCGAAAGAACAACGTGTTTTTATTGTTAAGTCATTCCCTGGTTAGGCAATTTCCCATTTTGTTGCCCGAAATTGCTCTCAAGATTATGTGATTTAATGCCACAGAACTTTTTTTTCCAAGGTTTATTTCAATAAACCAGCAAACACGTCCGTCTTGAAGAGAAAAATTTAAGCGCTGTATAAACGGAAGTCAGCGCCATTTATGCAAAACGGTTACAGCGAATATTACGAAAGAGTGTGTATGTTCCAAACAAAAAACTATGGAAATGATTTATCCCATATACTATTCCATAGTTACCAGAGATGGGGAAGCTATGGCACGCGTACCCAACATATATTTCCCACGAAAAGTCACTAAGAACAACATTTCCAAAATACTAAGGAAACAAGAGACAAGTACGATTACTTAGAAACAAGTACGATTTTGGGTGCTATTATGACTGACATTTTCCAGGACATAAATATCATAGCAAAGAACTTTCTTGGAAAGATGTTAAGCCCAAACTAAGTTTCAAATTATGAAGAAAAAAAATGCAATAGTTAGTTTGCACAATGTTGCGCTTTAACATTTAATGCCATATAAACGTCTGAAAAACACCCACCTTGTTTAAATGAATCTTGTGAGTGTTATTAAAGACATGTTATGACCCAAATATAAATCACATGACTGATAAGGTTCAACAACTTAAATGGGATTAAATGCACAGATTTTTTCAGTATAATATAATGAAGTGTAAGTTTGCAAAAATAAATTAAAGTATTTTGAAAAGCTTAGTTGAAACATTTTATAGATAAGGCCATCGAAAAAATATTAATAAATAATAATAATAATATTTGTAAATAGTTAAGCGGAACAGCGCAATAAATTTTTCAAAACAAAATACTGCATTTTTCCATAGACTATTCTTTTAAAATTATTATACCAAAATATTGAACTAATTTTCGCAAAAATTTAAGAAGTACAGTTTAACGTGTCGGCACGCGAAGCGCTGTGGCACGTATAAACAAGTGACCTTCTGCGCTCGGTTAATTAATGAATTTGCTCACACTCATCAAAACATATTAATAAAATACTATCATTTAACTTTTTTACTGAAATAATTTGTTTAAATTAGAGCTAAGAAAAAGAATTAATGGTACTTTCAATATAAATAATTGCTGTAATAATTTTAATGAAAGTTGCAAAGGTTTATTGACAGTTTAGTATTAATTAGAAATAAATGTAGACCCAGCAGCCAAAAAATATGCTCAAATAAAAAATGGCCGCAGAATTTCGGCTGCTATTCTAAAAACACATGGAGGTCGCATGCGATCGATTAAAAAAAAATGCTAGACTAGCACTGGCAACTACTGAAAATGATGGAGAGGAAACAACGTATACATCTGATATTGATGCATTATAGTTCGTTGCAAAATTTTATATATTTATATGGATTATTGACCGCATAATTTTTAACTCAATTTATTCGAAACTATGTCTCTCTCACATGCTGTATCTCTTGCTAGTACAATTTTCAAATGATTTATTTCAAATGTAGACTCAATATTAACAATAAATATATTTTTCGTAGCACGTAAGAATTTTTAAATTGGGTTGACTTATGTAACTTATTTCGTGTCATTCTTTAAATTTTTTTTCAAACACCACAATTTTGTGAGAAAAGAATTATTTAAAAAAAAAAATTCTAGGTGCAATGAAAACTGCATTCACGTAGTTTAAAAAAAATCCGAACGGTATCAAATTGGGAAGATGTTTCTCAACGTATGAGAATACTGCCATGCAATGTAAAAATCAACGTTAGTGACAAAAAAATTGAAATTGAGATTTTTATATATTTGGCATCTTTGTATGAAAAACAGCATGCTGTGTGTGCAAAAACATTCTTTTCAAAAATAAATTCAGTCTTATGAGTTTTCTGAAATTCTATTTTAGCGCTCATAGCATTAGCAATAGAAAGAAAAAAGTTCTCAAGTCTGTCTCTTTTCTCGGAATCTATCATGAAGCACGTTGTTTTTTTTTTCAATTGCACGGCAGTATAGCATGTTATGGATAATTTAAAAAATAAGTTACAAACATTATATTACATAAGCGGTAATTTCTAAACTTTTTGCATTTGTAACATGATAAAATGAAGATTAAAATAAGTAGAATAAGATAAAAAAAAAGTATTAAATTGTAGCAAAATTCATTTAAAAAAACCTTCTTTTTTCAGTTTTCTACTCTGTTGTTCCCCTTCATTGAATTATGCATCTAACTTTTGATAGTATAACAAAAATTCAGAACACTTGTAATTATTACCCCATATTTATTTTATTGCTAACCATATAGGGTGTCCGCTTTAGGATATTTTACCCTAGCTAAATATTAAACTGAAATATATTCAAAATACTATTCATTCGATCTTTATTTGAAGCAAGATCATAACTAAAGTACAAATATAGTTACACAATGTAATTAAACAGTTTTAAATCAAAGTACAACGATTTAATTTTTTTTATTTAAGAAATAATACCTATAGTGACGCATTATCAATTTGAAAACAGAAACCGAAATTTAAGTGTCACAGTGATTGAAAAAGGTTCGCCATCTCTAACAATAAATTAAAAACAATATGAATCAGTAAAAACGCATATTTTTATTTAAAGCCTGTATTTTCCCTAAAAATTACTTATGCGGATTTTGGAAAACCTTATGGCTTATTTTATGGAAATAAATAATTGTATTTAAAAATTTAAGTTACGATGACAGAAAATTGTTTAAGTTGACCACAACGAATTAAAGTGACGTCGTTAAAGTAAATTTACAAGCAGTTACAATAATAACGGAAGTCTGTCGAAGAGAAGTTTAAATCCTGACGGAAATGCAAACAACTTCTCTTGATGGACGGAATCAGTCACTTGCATCACTAAGTGTTCTCCAACCAAGTTTCAATTAAAATGCAAATCACACATTCTTCCAGGTACTACCACACGGTTATGGTAATTAAAATTGAATCTGCATCGAACTTCTATGCGCCTGCAACATTACATTAAATCTGTTACGTAAGTTTTAAGTTTCTTGAATCCTTTAATGTTTTGACTGATTAAGCTATTCACGAAAAGTAACCATTGCAAAGATAGTATTATATATTTACTAAGTTTCTCCTAAAATTTACCCATTTGATTAAGCTAGTTTCTAAACTTTAAATGGGTTGCTTAAATTGGAATTTATTTTAAATATTTAAATCCTGATAACACAGTTATAGCACTCATTGAATGTGTGGGTAACTGCCTGTAGTAAACAAGATCCTTTGTATGAACTTTGCTACGTCGTAGATATCAATGAAAAGGATAATTACTCAATAATGTTTTTGTCGTTAGATATTTTTATAATATTTTGCTTTTTCAGAAACCTATATTATATGAGTACACTCTAAAAACGACCCATCTGATTTAAGAGGTAAAATCTTTTATCGACACTCATGTACCGCTAATTGATATTTCAAAGATACAATCTATATGTTCCTTTTTATCTGTATACTCTTTATTAATGCATGTATTAAGTGATACAGTGCATTCAAGTTAATGACACATTTTGATATTTTACGCGTTTCATAATCAGCACTGGTTAATATAGGTGAACTATATTATTCTTCAAACCGCGTCGTGTTTTATGACAGAAAAACTCTTATATGTAATAATGATGACATACAAATAATATAACCTTAATATCAAACATGCTGACGTCAACCGCATTTGGTGATTTCACAACTCCCATTCAATGCGCATAATTCATATTAACCATAAGCGGATGTTTTTTTAAAAAAATTGTGATCTCGCAACCAGAAGTATTGAACTGACAACGGCCGTGGGAAGCATATGCAAGAAATGAAATACGTGTAAAACGATGCACGTGTACCGAAACCTTTCAGTACGTGTGTACTTCTACCTCGTAGAGGTTAGTCGCTGCTTTAAAAGTACTAAAGCGCTGTAAATTATTTTTATATCTTTCAATAGATATGCACTTTTGTTTTCGGTAGTGTATTTTATATTCGTGAGGCACGTAAGCAATGTATCGCTTATATGGATGAAATAAATGGTATAACGTGTTTGCACATTTACTGTAACAAGTATTGATTTTATAGTGTAGAACCACTATAATTATTTCAAACTGTTTTCACCACAAAAAAAAAATATAATAATTTTAAAATTAACAATATTTTCGTCATTTTATGACAACTTTAGAAATAATATGAAAAGTTTTACATCGAAATTATAAAGGGGAATAAATTTAAAGTGTAAAAACGAAATATTTTGCAATATTGCTTAAGGAAAAACTAGTTGCAATGATTTTTATTCCATACGCAGTTTGAAAGCTATTTATAGACTTTTTTCTCTAATTCTCATTCATTTCATTTTTTGCTTTTTAATTAATTTTAACAATAATTCGTTTTAACACTAAAAATACCAACACTTAACAATAAAATACAATACAATATCTAAACTGTATTTTGACCAATTATGATATGTTTAGTGTTATTTACACTAAAAAACAATTCCCTATAAAGCATTTGCATGGAACTTCATCGGGACTTGTTTGAAATATTAACCCTAGCTTTTGGGACTTCAATTTGGGATTTTTCGGTTTCTTCCTCTCCATACAAGGATAACCTAATAAAAACATTTATTTTGTCTGTTACTCAGACACACTGTTATCACAAGCAGGATTTTAAACTGTGGGAATCAAAAGGCACATATTAAGAAATTAATTTTCCGTACGTGCAAAAATGTGCGAAAAGAAAGACAGAAACTACTGTATGAAACGATGAATAAAAACTATTGAGTCCAAACAAGATGAATAAATTTCCAAAAAGAAATTAAAACAAAAAGCATCGGAGAGAGAGGGAAAAAAGTTCTGAATTCTCGTTACGGAAAGATAATTACGAACATTCTAATATTCATACTTGAAAGAAGCATCATTCATTGTATCTGATTTCATCGTAGACTGATTTAAATGAAGACTCTTCTAATTGCGACAGGAAAAAATTTTGTGGAGTGTATAATGAAGGGCCTAAAGGAGTTGGTAATCAAGTAATATTACTTCAGATATCTCTAAATTTAATACAATTGTTCCGGATAAAGGGTTGACTAAATGTAAACAAGGTCCATATACAATTTTTGAAAAAAAAATTGATGTTATTTACGAAATAAATAAAAAGAATGTTATAATAAAGAATATACAGAACTAGTTCATATATCAAAATTGCGAAGGTACCACTCACCTAACAAAGTAAAGTTATCTCAATAATAATATTAATCAATAATAATATCGAAAACAATAAATGCTCTAATTTAAATACTAATACGGTTTATTAATAAAAAAATCGAATTATTTTAAAATTTTTTTTACATTTGATGTGTATCTAAAATGTAATACTTTAATGGTTTTTCATTTTTATATGTGAAATTAAGTTAACTTTAAAAATAATATTGAATATGAGCTGTTAAAACATGGTTAGGACAAACTTGTTATCCGACCCTTCAAACTTCCTTAGAGTTTAGCGTTTACCGTTATCTGACAGAAAGATAAGGGGCGTTGTTCATTTTTCATTCTCTGTTTGTGGTCAACACAACAAAAATATAAATTTTTTATAGCATACTTCTTTTATTTGAAACTAGAATCCTCTGGCACAAAATTGATGAGATAAGAGACTGTTTTCCTCCTTTAGGAGATAACAGATCCTTAACCATCAAAATTTTTCCTAAAAATATTGAAGAATCACGACCACTGTGAACAATACTGAATATTGCATTTTTTTTTTCTTTAACAACATATGTCAACTGTCTTTTTATATTTCATATTTTTGAAATATTTGAATATCCATTATCCATTTTAATTGAAAAATTGATTTGGACTGTGCTATAATGAAAAATAATATTTCTTAATGAAAAGCATTTATTGTACACTCCAAACAAATGACTGTAGGAAAGTCATAAAAACTCTTAAAAATGACGATCAAGTTCTTCAATTTATTAGTAGCGCTACTATAGATTTGTTTTTCCACAACATTTTTATTGTGTTAAATTTTTAGCATGTTTTTTATCATTCATATTACTTTTATATATTAATTGCATGATAATATTACAAATTTAAGTCTTTTCATGTTAGTTATGCTTTTTCAAGGGGAAAGTGTTGCGAGTAAATTGCAATTTTTTTTCTTTAAATTTTTAGATGGTAATTGATATTTTGGAGAGGGAGATGTAACAAAAACTTTACGAAGTTTTATTATGTTATTTCTTTATCTGAATTAACACTTTAAATTTTTCCCTTATTCTACCGTGAGAACTGAAGAAATCCTTTGAACAAGTTATAAGACATTATAATTCCCTTTTTGTGTTAAGAGTTCGGACTTGTTTAAAAAAGTTTTCCATCAATCAATACCTCTGGGGTTACTGGATTGAAGATCGATCGTTCTCTGATTCAGGTCAAAATTACGATCTGTGGATAAATAAATGGATGTATGATTGGGGCCGCCCTACAAACGGGTGCGACGTCTGGTGTGGCGTAAGTCGCATTCTTGGCCATAGATGGCTCCACTAAAAAACAAGAAACAAACACTCTGCCTTAAAAATTCGCTCGTTTTCACCAAGCAAGCTTGCCCGTGTGGCAAGTGGCATTAGAAACAACAAGAACAAAAAAATTTCCTATCTTTTGAGAGTAAAGCGCTTCCATCTATGTGGCTTCTTGCTCTCCATATAATGTTTACATAATAAAAATTTCTGCTTTGCTTCTTTTTTATTATTTGCATCCTATAATTCATTAGAGTGAAACTCTACTAGCATTCAACTAACTAAAGGGTTGAATTTATTAACAAGTTCTAATTAAAATCTAAATATATTTAAATGAGCATTTTTAGAATAGCATTAAATAAAACGTTTCTGCACAGCTTATAAAAATATTATTTTAAAGAAGTGCTTCGAATAAAAACTATCATATTTATAAAAAATTAAAGAACAGTTATTTTTTCAATCAGTTTTGTCAAAAGTGAGAGGAACTAGCATAAATGTGATAACATATTTCAAAAGCTTTTATTTAATTTAAAAAATATGAGAAAGAGGCGTTTCAAATTTTGAAAAAAGAAACTTTTTGTTCGACATTTTATAATATCGTTTAACATTTTTCAAATCCCACTTTTCCTACAAGAGATTAAGGGCTGTCAAAATGGGATAAAAAAAGTAACGAATAGCTTATCTTATCACTATGTGATTCAACTTTAATAGACGTCTTTGAATCTAACAAATAGAACAGCTTTGAATATTTTTATAGTGAATCTTTTATGTAGTTCAGGTATCTATAAGGGTTTCTATAAGAATCATTAAATTTGCATGGTCGTGATATATATTGCAATGAGTTAGATTCTGAACATTTTTTGAAAATAAAGTTTGATGGAGTCTTGTACTTTTTTCGTATAAAAATAAAGAGACTTTAAAGTCAATGGAAAAAGTACAGCTTTAACAAGATATAATTCTCCGGAATGCGTTCTATTTGTTCAAAGTAGACAAAATAGAGCTACAAATAATTCTAATAATGTGTTATACATTCATAAAATAAAAATAATTAGTTCAAAAATTAACACTAATGGTATTTACATTTATTGAAAATGTAAAGCATCATTTGCATTTTTAGCTCATGCCTGATAGTGCATATAACATGCCTAACACATATAGCATACCAAATAGCTCTAATAGATTAGACATCATGATTTTCAGAAATTTTCAAATAGCTGATTAGGTGGTTTAATCGAAATACTGTATAGATTTGAATCGTTTAGTTGGAATAGTTTATTATATAAGTGGAAGTGATTGATAGAAACAATTATTTGCTTTCATTACACAGTCGAAAACCTTGTTTTCATTCATACTTTAAGAAAACTACTGATACATTTTTTTATTTATATCTGACATTTATATCTGCTCGTAATATCATACCTAAAATTATCATACCTATTGTTATAATCAAAAATTCATAATTTGTAGACCACAATTTTCAGCATTAAAAGTAATAGTTTATGCTTGAAATAATTTGAAATTAAAACCTAATAAAAACCAAAATAATTCTACGTAAGCTTTCCAAAAATATTCAGAAAAAGGAGAGCTTTCTTTATTCAAATTGCAGAGTTTTGTTTTAAATTTAATTCAATTCCTTTCAATATACAGCAGACAATTTGTTTCGAATGTTTATTTGTCAGTCAATGACATTAACAGAGGAAGCAAAATATTTTTCAAATAAAAAGAAAAGTCATTTCTTTTTTTCTTCATCTTCTTAATATAGGGTCTCATTTAGAACAATATAAATGGTACTCAAGCTCCAGAAGCAATACATTAAAAAAGTCTTAGAATAATTTAATTAATAAAATCTATTTGAAGACATAAATATGTACCAGAAAGCATTCATTTAATGCAGAACTTTCGATATCGAAATTATAAATCCCTAGAGTACATTTATAGTAAATTTTTATTTAGAAAGCATTAAGTTAAAAAAAAGTTGAAAACATAATTGAAAAAACTATGAAGAAAAAAAGAACCTACTTCCGCAATTAGGCTTAGGTTTTTCTTTCAGCTTCTATAAGAGTGAACTGCTTCTTTAAAAATTTATTTTAAAATTTAGAAATCTTTCTAATTATAAATGCAACTAGTGTTTAGGTAATTTTCATCAAGTTTGTGAATATTAACGCTATTAAATAAAACTATAATCAACTTTTATTTACCATACGAAATAGATTTTGGCTCTTTTTCTGTTATCGTTATCTTTAATATCATAAGAACAACTCTTTCAAAAATCATAAAAATCTTACCAATCCTATGTTTATTCTAGGTTGTCAATAGAAATACAAATTGATTACATTTTGGCTGTAGTATTCCTATAGCTTCAATAAAAAGTAAAAATTTTTGTAAATATCCACTGGGTGTTTCATTTTTCACAACGCGTTTCCTAATTAATGAGAATCGGATTTATATGATCTATTAATCAAACGAATCTTAATGTAAAAATGTCAAACAACCTCGAGGGGTAATCTAAAAAGATTACTTAAGAGACACGAAATATGCAATTATATTTTACTAATACGAGATGTAACTTTGCTTTTCGAAAAAGCGCACTTTTCAATTGTAAAATAATTTTTTAATTATTTATTTATTTAGGCTGAATTTAAAGATATCAACTTATCTGTGAATAGTGAAACAGGAGCCACTGTTAGTATGGTTGTAAACAGAAATGGAACTAAAGTTGTAAGGTAAGTATTTTTGTTAACAATTAACAAGTGTATTGCATTTGAGAAATGCGGTGTTCCTTTATTATTACCTAAATGTATAATTTTTGTAAATTCTTTTTAAAACTAAAAACAAATATAATTATTGATATTAGGGGCAGCTAATGGTGATTTTAAGTGAGAAAAAAACAAACAAAATCATTATCAAATTATTCGTCATCGAGGTTAATCATGGTATAAACAGAATTAGAAAAAAAGAGGTTTGTCCGAGGATTACTTTTTAACAAGTTTCATTCTCCTCAGATCATTAATTCTTGCATTTCTGTGAATGATCTCAGTCATGCCGAAATATGCATAGCATATTTCAAACATTTAAAAACAAAATTACATCCTCATTTAATCCTTTTCCAATAAATAAAAATCATTAATATAATCAATAATTTTTTTATACCACAACCTTGAATTGAGTGTAGAATAAAATTTATTTTTAGTGATTCCCTCTACATCTGTCTAAAACATTAGCATAGAATTCGAAATGGTTGCCAAACGTTTTGATTTCATTAAAATTCGCTATTATTTTTCACACTTTCTTTTCGCCAATACGTTTGAATGCGTAAGGCTAAGAAAAGGAGTCCTGGCATTAAATTTAATTAATTAATAGCCGATACACGGATTCTTTAACTTTCCTTGACGAAAACTACGTTAAATGACACTTGCATTTTTGATTTCTTGCTGGACGGATGTGTTCTGTGGAGCTTAGCCCTGCAGCCACACTCTGAGAGTTATTTTCCATATTTATAATTTGATAATGTATATTTATATTAAAAATTTAGATTAATCTTTATTTAGAGCTTCACATATATTTCAAAAATAAAGCATTTTTATTTATTACAATTTGATTCTTTATCAAGCAATTTATGGTTTTTGTTAAATAATTGTTTGCGTACATGACTCCGGAATAAAATATGGACAATTGGAAATACGCCAATCAACATCTTTAACTTATGGTTAAAACATCACTCAACTTCTACGACGGAATTTTTACATTATCATCTAGCATCTGCAACAAATAATAATTTCTTGAAGCATCAAAACTTTCCTGGATAAAACAACTTCTTAGATTATGATTATCTGCTTTTAACTTAAACTTCAATTTACGGTTCGCAATGTGTACATTTTTGATGCCAGTTTTAGCAAATATTCTAAAAATATATATTAAAAGTGAGTAATACCCTATTTATTTATAACACGTATGCTCACAAAATATAATGTTATGTTTAAATAGGAAAAAGTGTAAAATGTGTTCAGATGAATTTTCTACATTCTTTCTAAAGAATCCAAGTTTTAAATGAAGACAGAAAATGCTATTTTTACTGAGAAATATGTAGATTAGAAATAAATGTTACAAAATATTTTTTTAAAACGATTTTTGTATTTTTTGCATATCAAAGAATATTTTTATGGTTTATTTCTTTACATTTTAGTCTTGACTAAAAACCTACTAGACTCAATTAATACGATATTTATACGCTGTGAAACTAGTTAAAAAAGATTAATTGAAGTAGATTTCTTACCTTTTTCTATAATTTTTCATTAAACAATTATAAAAAATCAAAATTGTATTACTTAAAACGACCCATGAGGGTGAATCTAATTATATTTTTACATAGACAGTCACTGTGTGAAGTCACACAAATAGAACAAAAATATTAATTTCCTAAAAAATTAGTTCGTACCAAACGTTATTCAATGTACTGGGCACTAGGGCTCTGAGGTTAACCGACTTTTAGAAAATATTTGTCTCCAAATAAAAAATAAAAGTTCAGTAATAGATACGAGTTATGTGGAATACAAATATTGAAAATCAAACTGTGATACGTAATAATAATTTATTCCTCTTACAGTTTCAAAAAGGAAATATAAAAAAAAACTCAGTTCAGAGAGAACTGATAGCGAAAGTAAACAAAGCCATTAGACATTAGCATTACTTTTGGCCTCATCGACGCCAATGTTTTGACAAGAAGCCCTAATCTGACCAATGATAAGTAAAAAAATACCACTAACTCAGCGAAAATCCGGCAGATGTAGGGATTTGTTGGCAATAAGCTGCAGACTTTTATTTTTACTTCCACTATCAGCTATCGCTATAGCGGCAATGAATGGAAACTCATGAAAAATTCCAAAAATTTAATTTATTTAGCTTTCCTAATCTAAATGAGTTGGGGTTTTTTTTAGTTGATCTAAAAGAAAGTTTACAAGACAAGGATGATTTTACAGAGGGCTGTTTTCAAAACGGCAATGATTTTATTAACACAATAATGGCTTATCTGTACATACCAAAAAATAATATTGAATTCAAACAAAAAGAAAAAAAAGGTTTTTGAATCCTGCAACACTTTTATTTTAAAAAAACATATATAATTTATTTTAAATGCTTTTTTTATAATAAATCTTTTATTGTCAATATCATAATAAAATTTCTCAAAAGCGTTCTGAGATTCTTTTATATGGTGATCTCTAAATGAGAATTTTTAAAGCAAAAAGTTTTAAAAATCTTCCATTTTTCAAAGAAAGGAAGTCAAATTTGTTAATAGTTACAGCTCTTCGCCGTTCAAACTTTAAATTTTTCTATCTTTTGGTATTTCTTGGAGTTTGGTACTTTTTCGTATATCTGGGAGCACAAATGATAATATTTCGTACAAAAAGGAAAAATAAAATAAAAAAAACTTCGAAAACATGGTTCCTTTAAGACAATACTTTGTTGAAAAGGCTAACAGAGAAATAAAAGGTTATTTTCTACTTTTTTCAGCTATTACGGAATCAAAATTTTGAAAGCTAGTGAAGCTTAAAAAGTACGTTGTGATTAGAAAGCATGCCCCATTAACTTCTGTATAGTTAAAACCATCATTTGGAAGAACAGAGATCCCGTTAATTGTCGTTATTATAAAAATATATGGAAATGGTCTTAATATGTTTGTGTATAGTGCGCCAAGAAAAATGGACTACCCTGAATAACTTTTGATTTAATGATCAGATCTTCACGTTCTAGGGACTCAATCTTATGGTTAGTGGGGTTGACCTCAAATATGCTAATTAATAAGAACAGACGATATTTTAAGTTACGAAATCATACACAAAAACGTATTTTGTCTGAAAGAACATACCTTTTTTTCGACGGATTCATAATTTAGACTTCCAAAATATAGGGGCATAGACAGAAAATAACTTTTCGCTAATATTAGTTATTTCTTATTATTTTATTTAATAATGATGGAAAATATTTTGAATTGCAAGAAACAGAATTTCTTACATATTCTTAAAGAATCTAATTCTTCTTGGCAAAATACTAAATTTGAGTGAAATGGGTCGAGTACTTCCTGAGAAATCGAATTTTAAGTTCCTGACTTTTTTGAAATTTAATTTTTCAGAAACTATTCGACAGATTTTACTCAAATTTTTTATTTTGCCATGCAAAACTAAATTATTTTAAAAAAATGTAAAAAATTGTATACCTTACATTTCAAATTATTTCCGGTCATTAATATATAAAATAATAAAATATAATAAATAGTTATTTGTAGCGTGGAAATTACCTTTAGATAAACTGAAAAAATTCAATGCACCTAAAAGTTCTCGAGATTTAGCGAAATACGCAAAAAGTAAAATTAACATTAAGGGACCAAATTTTAAGACGCTCTCCTGATCAAACTATGGGGACCATAGTTTGATCGGATACCTCCCAGATTCGGATACCTCCTATATTTCAAGGGTCCGAAATCCGAATCCCTTGCTAAAAAGATATGTTCCTTGCTAAAAGATTCAGCTAAAGTAGGTTTTAGTGCCTGATTTCGTAACTTAAAATATCGTCTACACTAATTAATAAGCATATTTGAGGTCACCCCTTGAACTATAACCAACTAGAAGATCTGATCGGTAGATCAAAAGTTATTCAGGGTGGTCCATTTTTCGTTTCTTTTCGCTCATTGTACATATCTTCACACAATCGGTAAGTAATATTTGAGATATCTTAACTTTAATTTTTAAAATACAGTTTTTGTATCTGTTTAATATTTATGTATAAAGATACGAGTGTTTCGTTTATTTGTAGATCATTTCGGCCTGACTTTTTATTAATTCGCCAACATATACGAGATGCTGGTCACGATGACTACCGAAATCTTTTACTAGGATTTAAATATGGTGGTGTACCTAGTGTTAATTCATTACACAGCCTCTATAATTTTCAAGATAAGCCTTGGGTGGTAAGTTCTTCATTTATAAATTCTTATTAAAAAATAGTCCGTAATTTTATTATATTATGTGCAAAGCAATCTAGTTCTGCTAGTGGAAAACTATGTGAAACCTGCTGTACTAGGTAACCATAGCATCATGCGAAACTTGTAAAACAAAATCAGTCATTTTATTTATTTATTTATTTCTTTTCTTTTTTTTTTTGTCGTACTGCACGTCAGATCTTGTTCGAAAATTCGTAATCGAGCAAATACAAATTATGGTGATTGGTAGGCTAATTAAGGTTTAAAGCTATTGGGGTTATTATCATTAATTAAGAAGCCGCTACCATGGAAAAATCTTAAATTTTGCTTAGTTTAGGAAAAAGTTTAGAGAGAAGTGAGTTAACTAAACCTAGAGTAAGCCATGAAGCCTAAAAATGCTTTCGAAATTACAAAAAGCAAACAAATTATGGCTTCTATACTGAGTAATTTTCTCAAAATTTGCTTGCAGTTTGATATTTTGCGCGTTTATACAGCATTTAGTGTTACTAATGGATAAAGGACAAATGTATCCAAAATCTAATAAGAATCATATCTTTATTTTTAAAGCATCTTTCAAACTTATTAGATATTTATTATCTTCATTTTTAAATCATCTTTTAAAAATTTATTATAAATGAAAATTTTAAATTCTGTTTCACAATCTTTAAAGTAAAGTAACTTTTTAAGCATAAAAATGTGTGCTTATGTACTTTAGCGTTTATGTTTATTTTTATCCTCTAAAATGTGCTAATATATTTTTCTCAACTTTTTTCGGCAAATGCATCATCTTTAAAAATGCAATTTGTATACATCATTAAAGAACACAATTTATATACATTATTCTGACAGATTTATTTTCAAAAGCGCAAGAAAAATTACTGTAAATCGAAATTACTATAATAATCAAAATTTTAAATTCTGTTTCACAATTTTTAAAGTAAAGTAAGTTTTTTAAAGCATTAAAATGTGTGCTATGTACATTAGAGTTTGTGTTTCCTTCTCTAAAATGTGGTAATATATTTTTTGGACTTTTTTTTTGTGTGTTGGGGGGGGATGTATCTTCTTTTAAAATGCAAAATTCAGATATATTATTCAGACAAATTTATTTTCAAAAGAGCAAGAGTTAAAGCTAAAGATTAATCATGTTTCGCTAAGCTAGAGGTATAAATATTAGATACTCAATGTAATAAAATAACGGAAACTATTGCTGACACAGAAAGAAAGGCAGCGAATAAAAGGAAGAAAGGTTCATTTTATTTTTCCATTGTATTCACCCGTATTTTTTGAAGATAACGAAGATCTATTGACTGCTCTATTGATTTAGCGAAATAAATTCTGCACTTTTAGCTGAGCATATGCTTAATCCCCGAAATTTGAATGTTTTTAAAATGTTCTTCCATAAAACTCTTCACTTCTTCTACAGCCCAATTTTCGCCAAGCTACTAAAAATAAAATTTATTTCCGTAAACTCAACATCCTTAATTATACTTAAGTATGAACATTATGGTCAAACATTTTATTTTAAAACCTGCATAATGGCTACTTAAAAAGCAGGAAATAAATGAGGCATCATTTCAGCAAGACGAAGTAAAAGCATTATGAAATAAATCTTACTGATGATGTCTTATATATCGGACAGAATTTCTTTCCAGAATATGCTCTTAGGTCAGAATCCGGAATACATCCTTCTATCCTGACCTACTTTTTCGAATGATATTGCAGCTTTGCTGAAAACATTAATCTTTTTCCTATACCTCATTTATGCCAAGTTAAATAAATGAGTTTATTAATTTTTCAACTTAGTTTAATTTTATCAAGTTAGATTTTAAATCTATTCAGAAAGCATTTAAATATGATTTTAAAGAATCGTTTAAGCAAACTAAATTTTTAGTAAGTGAATTGTACACTTCTACATTTTTAGAAGAAGTCATAATGTACTTTTATAATCAAGTTTTAAATAGTTAAAAAGTATTTTTAGAGGGCCTTTCCGATGTAAAATAATTGCTTCAATAAAGAAATAATCCGACAGGAAAAAACACCTCATTTTTTATATTTTTATTTTTAAAAAAAATTATAAATTAAGTATATTTTTTAAATCAATATCGTCTCTCCCCCTGTTCTAGTGGTTTTCGAACTAGCTGAGTCACTCGTCAGTGAGTTTTTAAGTCTATATATAACTCAAAATGTGTGTTTACGAAGATGGGTACAGCTTGAAATGCGTGTTTAAGAAAATGAACATAATTCAAAATGCGTGTTTACGAAAATCTACCCAGCTCGAAATGCGTGTTTCTGAAAATGGACACAGATATTTAAGAAAATAGACATGACATGGCTTTTTTTAGACTTATTTTATGAGCATATATAATCATAAAATACGCAGGATTACTTCCTTATTGAGTAATCCTGCGTAATTTGACTGCATTTTGATCATTTGGAAAAAAAAAATCATGACTATGAAACTTCATAGTTCACTCTAGGCTTGAACTCACTTTTTCAATACTTTAAACTAATTTAATGGAGTTTAAGGAGAATTTGCCGTGAAAGGTTTCTCACAAGGACCTCAACAAATTTTTGAATACTAGGTGGTAACTTTGGAAAGTATTTACCCGTGTACACAGAATTTAGTACAGTTTTACTTCATTTATTTATTTTAAAATTTTACTCCACCCCCTTACAATAAATCGACTCCCCCAAGTGGTCCAAGAATAAGAACCTCTAACCCTATACAATTTTTATTTTACTGTTACTAACTATATTAAAATTCTGAAGCTTTTACTTATGTTAATATTCAATCAATGATTCAAAAAGGGAAATTTTGTTATCTTGCACGATCTTAAAACATTTTTTATTTTTTTTCAAGAAATTAAATGAAATATAGGCACTTTTTTGTAAGCCGGGCGCAAGCAAAAAAGTGCCAAAAAATAAAGAACTCCACCAACTTTTTATTTCATTTTTATTTGTGTTACTTTTTTTAAACCTTATTTATTCCTTTAAATTCTGAACAAAATGGACGTTCAGAAAAGATTAGATAAAATAAAAAAAAAATTTAAGAAAAATTATAGTAAGAAATAGAATTTTCTTGACCCTTTAAAAATGCACGTATTAGAAAATTATAATTATTTTTTTTTTAATTATTTATTAAAAACTGACTTTAAAATAGAGCAACTTAGGACAAATTAAAAATTAATTAAAAAAACAATTTAAAATTATTACAAACTGACGATCTTCCTATCTTGTTGATGATCAGTTCCATAATACTTTTGAAAAAAGTATTACTGTTATTAAAAATATATTATTGCGCGGAATATTGTTAAATTCCATTGTTTCGAAATGAATCATGGAAAAAAAATATTACTGATCAAATCAAATATGCATCATATTTTAAAGAGATTAAAACCAAATTCTATAGATATTTTTTTTTTTTATTTATAAAAATATAATGCAACAATGTTTCTTTCAAACTTTTTTCTAGCATACAAATTTTAAACTCTGATTCTACAAATAGAAATAAGTGATCTAAGAAATGAACTTTACGTTTTTGTTTTGTATTTCTCCAAACCACTAATAGATCGCGACACTAGCAAATTTATTTTGAAAAGTTGGCCCTACTGTCATGATTTCGTTGATTATTTTACTTATCATAGAAGACAAGATTATTTTAAAACTCAACAGATGTTAGTTGTTTATTTACACTTAAGAACACTACTTAATACAATATTTTTTTGTTAGAATTCATACTTAATCTAAAATTCTTGATTTTTAGCGTCAAGCAAAACTTTATAAGTGTTCAAATGATCGACATCATACTAAATTTTATTTTTTTTATAGGATTTATATTATTTTTATTTACCCGAGTAGTTATCAAAATTTTTAAGGCCTTTAATTTTAAGCATTGACTAAAATTAAAAAGAAAATTCTTTATTTTCGTTTTGTTCATGTACTTTATAATAACAGCAAAGATTTTTTCTCGTAAATTGTTTAGCGTTTTTTAAAAACTAGATGGCAGCACTATAAATTGAACAAAACGGAACTTTTATGCTATTTACATTTTTCGTGATGTTTCTTTTCCATCACTTATTTTCTTTTCTTCATTACATCTTTTCGTTATTTAATTTTAAAAAAAAATGTCTTAATCCAGAATTAAAAAATAAATAAGCAAAGTTTAAACTAATAAACAGAATATTCAAGAAAGTTGCACAAAAGTTGAAAATTAATTAGTCAGAGAGTCAAAAGAGTCTATTCTTTACATTCCAAATATTATAACTAACACATTTTTTATTTACATATTTGTGACATATTACATCTAAAGTGTGTTGAGTAGGACATAATTTTGCTGTCATAGCAACGAGTTTGCGAAAAATAGTTCTCGAGATTAAAATATTTCTTCTGAAAAATCTCTACATAATAATAAAAAGGTTTCTATTACATCTCGTAAATTAATGGTCAATAATTCGAATCTTTCAAAAAAAATGGCCAATAATTCGAATTATTGGCCATAATGGCGATCCAATAATTCGAATCTTTTTGCATGTACGATGCGAGCAAATAAATAAATAAATAAATAAATAGACCACCCTGAATAACTTTTGATCAATAGATTGGATCTTCACATTCTAGGATTCAGATTAACAAAGTACAGACGTTATTTTAGCTAACATAATTAGCCACAAAAATTTACTTTCTCCGAATAAACATAGTTTTTGTTTTCGACAGATTCGGATTTCTGACCCCCCTAAAATAGGGGATAGCAGCAATCTAGAAAATATGGTCCCAGTAGTTCAGTCAAGAGAGCTGTTGAAAGTTAGACGGCTCACTGTTAGTTTTACTTTTTGTATATTTCACCCTAATTCGAGAGATTTTAAAGCGAATTGAAAAATCTTTTGCACACATTTTTGAAACTCTTAAAACTTGAATTTGATTTTCTTAAATACTTATATTTAACATTTCCTTTTAGTTTTCACAGTTGCTTCACATGCAAAGAAGGTTAGGTAAAGAAAATTTTCCTCTAATTGAACAGTCGTATTTTCCAAATCATAAGGAAATGGTAAGTCATTTTTATAACTTCTTTTTTAATATACATTACATTTCCTTCCAGAAATTGTACAATAAAGTTTCATTCATGGAATTTACAATGCTTTAAATACTTTCTTAACAAGACAACTTCCAAACAATAATAATTATTGAAAGGTTATTAAAATGTCTCGACATTTATTTGGAATATTATAAGTGGCGGCTTACTTTCAAAATTTATATTTTCTTAAAACTATTTATAAATACTTCTTTGGACTGTTTTTCTTATTTTTTTTATATTACATAAAAGCTGAATTTTCTTCGCTATGAATCAATTTATAGAGCAACAGAAATAAATGTAATTTATTGGCCTGTTTATGCCTGTTACTGACACAATTCTACAATACAGATTGCAATTCGCCATCTCGCGAATTACGTCAACGTGCCATTCATTCGTGCTGAAATTCAAATTCTTACATTCAAGTTTGTTACGTAGTTTTCTATTTTTAGAAAAGAAAAAAAAAACTCTTTGACGCAGATTGGCCACCGGTATGCCTTATATATATATTTCTTTTTTCTGGAACTTTAGTTACAAGTAAAAATATATTTCGGTATTTTTTAGTTATAAAAAAACAGTCTAATAATTACTAAAAACAATCTGTTAGACGATAAGAATTATATCTGTACTAAAATATAAAATTCAAAAAAAGTACTGTGAAAAAAAAAAGTTTTTTTCATCCATAGTAAAAAATTTATCAATAATTGGTTTTGCAAATAAATTAATTGAATTACAATGATAAATAACTGTTTCCCTTTAGATCTAAATAACTAACTGATCTAAATATTAAGTGAAATTTGAAAAATTTCTATTCGGAAATGAGCCGTGTTTGGAAGATTTTACCTTGTTGTTGTTGCTGTTAAGGCGGAGGTATGTGATTGTTCTTGTTTTCCAGTGGCGCCATCTATGGCCAAGAAATCAACTTCTGCCACACCAATACGTCACACCCGTTTATAGGGCAGACCCATTCATACATCCACAGATCATAATTTTGACCTGAATCAGAAAACGATTATCTCCAATTCAGTGCCCCCAGAGGTATTGATTTGGTATGGAAACATGGAGGACATTGCGACTCAACAGATTTAACGTGCATCAGTCACCATTTTACTACACGGGGAGTCTTCGGCCGACGGGGTTATGGGCCCAGCGCCCTACCGACTAGGCTATCCCGGCCCAGTAGATTTTACCTTAAACGCAGAAAATGACACTGGAGTTTCATGCTGTATTTCATAACCAAAAATTATGAAATTGCTAAATATAATATTTTTCACTTATTTTGACCTAAATTAATTCAAAATAATGAAAAAATTATGATTAATGTGTTTAATAAAAACTCTTAAGACAAAGACATTAGAAAAATCAAATGGAACTGTCTAATAATTTACAATTACAATAATTTACAGTTACAATTTAGTATAGCAAAGTAAACGTGTATATATGTACATATACGAAGACTGCTCAAATTTAGGACTATATATAATGTTTACGAAGACTGCATGTTTCACCACATATTTGACGATTTTAATATAACAGTACAGAAGTGAAATACATAAAAAATATTTTCGAACACAATACCTTGAATGCAAAGAGTGTATTTTTTGACAAAAACGCTCATTTCTAAGGGCCACTTATCTTTGAAAAAATTTACTACGTTATCAAGTTATTTTTTATAAATCACAAAAAGAAGCCTTCAAATTTAGACGACCGTTAGAATAGTAGTCTTTCCAATTCAGAGAAGTGTGACAATTGTAGGCATTCAAGTTATTATTTATGCATTCTGAGTTTTTTCCTCAAATAAAAACATTCAAGCAATACCGCAACATAAAGGTTATTTTTTTCTAGTTGGGGAACTTTTTTTTTTTAATCTTATGTCACTTGTGAGTGTCAAATTGACGAAGTGCATTTTCTTTTGTGGTGCGCGTAGTTTATTGCGAAACGTCTAATTTAGCTTCTCTAAAGCAGGAATATTTGAAATTCAATTCTAATGTAAACTAAGGAATAAAATTTATATCCAATTTGCTATCTATAAAATTTTTATGCTGCAATTTTGTTTTACGATAATTGCATACTATAATGATGATAAATGTAAATGACAGCAATTTTGAAAACAAATTTTCAAAATAAGCAAACCGAACTATTTTTTTCGCAGTTACAAAATAAAGCAAGTTAAGCTTTGTCTGAATAGTAAGCTTTAATACATTTAATTGTACAATGATCACCGAAGAAATAAATTCGTCTTAACACGAAAAATTAAGGATTTGTTCCCCAAAATGCAAACCGTTTCTAAAAGTAGGAGGTTCAATAATTGAAAAATTGTATCAGATAAAAAGGAATATAAAAAAGGAGTTTTTCGATCTTGAAAATTTATATATATATATATATATATAAAAAAACAGTCTAATAATTACTAAAAATTCTCAAAATCTGTTAGATTATCGGAATTATATTTGGACTAAAATATAAAATACCAAAAAATAGTAATTTGAATAAAAAATTAATAGTTTAAAGAAATTTTAATAATGAATAACTGCTTCTCTTAGATCTAAATAACTCCAAATAAGTGAAAATTTTAAATATTATTGTTTGGCGGTGATCCATCCGTGTTTGGAAGATATTTCCTTTAACGCAAAAAAGACATTAATGATTCAGGCTATATCTCATAACTTTAGATTATTAAAATGCTGAAAATAATGTTTTTCACTTATTTTGACTTAAATTAATACAAAATAACGAAAAAAGTAGAAAAAATATGTTTAATAAAAATTCTGTGTCAAAGGGTTATAAATAGATATTTTTCAAATTTCAATAGAAAATAAAGAAAGATGAAAATTTCTGTTGCATGGAATTTTTTAAGTAATTACGAATTACGAAAATTATAAATAACTATAAAGAATGTATTTTCAGTTCGTTAATGCCTAACTTGCAGAGAGTTTCGACTAATAAAATATATGCAAGAACACAGAATTAAAATGTACTAACATATAGTTAANGTTAGCCGCTTTTTACATGTATTATTTCGTACATTGAGCGGGTTTATTAAATTCTCTTTATCATTGAACTTTAAAAAAAAATTGACAAACATAGTTTGGTTGTGCTAAAGATAATCCTTTTTTGTGTGGATTTTCTGTTATTTCTATGGATTTTAGTTCCAACTGCAAGAAATCGCGGAAAGTTATTGAAAATAACAAAAAGGTCAATTTCTAGCTTTTTCTTAATTATTCCTGTTAATATTTTTTGCATTTGTGAACCTCATATTTTCAGTTATATTTTAAGATTTAGAGACAAATCCTTAATGTTTTTTCCTGAGAAGATTTATTGCAGAATATATATGGAAACTGGTTTATTTTCATAGGTATAATATTCTGAATCCCTTAATTTTTATTATATCAACAAACTTTTAAGTGATTTTATACTTTTGATTATTGTCTGAAAATGAAAGACGTAATAAAATGCTTTAATTTTATAAATTCATTTTTTAATGAAAGTTTTAATTCTACAGAACAAAGCATTATTTGTACTTTAAAAACAAAATGTAAAACGGAAGCAATTTATATTGAAACTTTACTTGTTTACTCTAGAATTACTCTATGAAGAAAAAATGTGTTGTAAATTAATAAAGGTGTCCAAGTGTTAGCTTTTGTCTGAGAATTTGTGTAGTTACTGTGATATGTCTTTAAAACGAAAGAAAGTTTACAATTCATATGATTTTTCTTGAACTGTGGCTTTTACGCTTTACTGACTTCATGTTGTTAAGGAATGTAACGTTTTCATACATACCATTCATTTTATTCTTATGTAAATAAAGGTTTTTTATAATCGAATTTTCTTTGCCGTCAATTTACTTGTTAATTTTATTTTAATCGAGCAGACCACTAGGGTAAGTATGAATATTAATCCTATTATTAAAGCTGGTCAATACAAAATCATATTTTAAAAGAACTAGAAACTGAATTTAATTCCTGCATGCAGGCATGCAGAGAGTTCTGCCATCTACAACTACTATAAGATATATATATATATATATATATATATATCTTATAGTAGTTGTAGATGGCAGAACTCTCTGCATGCCTGCATGCAGGAATTAAATTCAGTTTCTAGTTCTTTTAAAATATGATTTTGTATTGACCAGCTTTAATAATAGGATTAATATTCATACTTACCCTAGTGGTCTGCTCGATTAAAATAAAATTAACAAGTAAATTGACGGCAAAGAAAATTCGATTATAAAAAACCTTTATTTACATAAGAATAAAATGAATGGTATGTATGAAAACGTTACATTCCTTAACAACATGAAGTCAGTAAAGCGTAAAAGCCACAGTTCAAGAAAAATCATATGAATTGTAAACTTTCTTTCGTTTTAAAGACATATCACAGTAACTACACAAATTCTCAGACAAAAGCTAACACTTGGACACCTTTATTAATTTACAACACATTTTTTCTTCATAGAGTAATTCTAGAGTAAACAAGTAAAGTTTCAATATAAATTGCTTCCGTTTTACATTTTGTTTTTAAAGTACAAATAATGCTTTGTTCTGTAGAATTAAAACTTTCATTAAAAAATGAATTTATAAAATTAAAGCATTTTATTACGTCTTTCATTTTCAGACAATAATCAAAAGTATAAAATCACTTAAAAGTTTGTTGATATAATAAAAATTAAGGGATTCAGAATATTATACCTATGAAAATAAACCAGTTTCCATATATATTCTGCAATAAATCTTCTCAGGAAAAAACATTAAGGATTTGTCTCTAAATCTTAAAATATAACTGAAAATATGAGGTTCACAAATGCAAAAAATATTAACAGGAATAATTAAGAAAAAGCTAGAAATTGACCTTTTTGTTATTTTCAAAAACTTTCCGCGATTTCTTGCAGTTGGAACTAAAATCCATAGAAATAACAGAAAATCCACACAAAAAAGGATTATCTTTAGCACAACCAAACTATGTTTGTCAATTTTTTTTTAAAGTTCAATGATAAAGAGAATTTAATAAACCCGCTCAATGTACGAAATAATACATGTAAAAAGCGGCTAACCCCGTTTCTTTAATATACCGTTTCTATTGTACTCACAACTTATAACTTTCTCTGCTACATACTCAGTAATATTTTAGTGTTTAAATTAAAATAATCTGCAATAATATTATCTGCTTCTAATATTTCAATTCGTACAGAATAAATAAAATTTTGGATACATAACATACAAGGTTTAAATAAATAGATATTTTAAATTTTTGCTTTGAACTTTATTTAATAAATTTAAAAAAAATTTTTTAAAAATTTTCTAAATAATATTGATCTTGCCTTGCATGTCTGTGGGGTATGACGCTACGAGATTTTTAGGTTATCCCATTTATAGGTGGTTTATACCAAATGAGTTTCAGTTCTGTCATTTCCAAGTTAAAATCGATCCTCTCTCCATATTCTTTTTTTAAAAGAAGAAAAAGAAACTCCTGAATAAAATGTACTAAATAAGTTGTCTGTACTCGCTGTCTCAGAACTTCTTCGTTTTTCTTGAAAAAAATTTTTTTAAATGTAAGTTCGTTTTGAAAATACAAGTTTTTCAGGATTATTATTTTAAAACGCCATTTTATAGATTTGGCATCGTCTCACAGCAAAATTTTGCGCAAACTTTACTCACATTCTCCAGAAACTCATTTAGAGAGAATACCTCTAGACAAATGATTATAATATAAATATTAAATTAAAAGACATAAATATCGAAATACTTCAAAGTTGGAATACAATGAAGATGCTAAACTAGGCAATACGCTTGCACAGTTTTTTCAATTTTGGCACCAAAAATAATATGTTTATGGTATGAAGATTTTTGAGTCTATTTAAATCGATAAATAAATCAAAGCTAAATTTTCTCCATAAATACATTTTGAAGATTAAGAAAGCTATGATTCATTAGCTTTTAAACATCTATCTATGTTAGCATCTGCAAATATATAAACGCATTTCTATAACTAAATGAAATCTGAATAGTTAATTGAAGCAACGGTTGTTAAATTTAAGATATTAAGTGTTCTGTTTTCTCTTTATTTAAGATGAAAGCTGATTGTGCTTACACTTTTAATAGGAATAAAAGCATTTTATAAATACTTTGATTTTTAATTTAATGAAAATGAAAAGAAACAAATTCCAGCTTTGAGATATAACAAATATTTTCAAGGTATTTGTATAATTATACAAACTGACAATACATATAAAAACGTAACAAAAAATAAGCCTGTACATATGTATACATACAATAATAGTACACCTATTCATATTTAAAGGTATAATAACATCCATCATCTGTACCTTTTTAATCGAGCCATCGATTCAATTTTAAAGTTAACTCATAATGTACGGTGCACAAAAAAAAAAAAAAAAAAAACGGACCACCCTAAATAACTTTTGATCTAATGATTGGATCTTCACGTTCCAGTACTCAATCTTAATGGTTCAAGGGGGTGACTTCAAATAAGTTAATTAGTTAGGGCAGACGATATTTTAAGTTACGAAATCAAACGCAAAAACGTACTTTCTCTGAATAAACGTGCCTTTTTCGCACCGAATTTCTGACCCTTTAACTATAGCAGGTAGCCGCAATATGGAAAATATGGTCCCCATAGTTTGGTCTGGAAAGCGCTCCAAAGTTTAGACCCCTTAATGTTAATTTTACTTTTTATAAATTTTAAAAATTATTTCTAATTTCCTAGTAATTTATTAAGTAATAGTGGAAAAGTTTTGAATTGAAAGTTATACAATTTTTTATTTCTTTTTAAAGTATGTAATTTTACATAGCAAAGCATAAAATTTGAGTGAAATCGGTTAACTAGTTCTTGAGAAATTGAATTTTAAATATATGACATTTTTGAAACTCAATTTCTCAGGAACTATTCAACAGATTTTGTTCAAATTTTGCATTTTGCCATATAAAGTTATTTTCTTTAAATTGTATACCTCACAATTCAAAATTTTTTAGACCATTCTTAAATTAAATAATAAAAAATAATAAATCTTTACTAAAAGTTATTTTTTCCACGGAATTATCTTTAGATAAACGATTTCTATAATTATGTGCAAAATGCTTTCGAATCATTTAAAATACACAAAAAGTAAAATAAACATTAAGGGGTCCAAACTATTGTGACCATATTTTCCAAATTGCGGCTATCCCCTATATTTTGGTGGTCAAAAATCTGAGTTCGTAAAAAAAAAAAGGTATGTTTATTTAGAGAAAGTTTATTTTTTTGCCTGATTTCGTAGCTTAAAACATCGCCTGTACCTTTTAATCAACATATTTGAGGTCATCCATTCGAGTCATTAAGATTGAGTCCTAGAATGCGAAGATCAGATCGTTAAATATAAAGTTATCCAGGGTGGTCCATTTTTTTTTCTTGGCTCACTGTACATTATACTAGCATCAAATTAGAAAAAGATTATATATATATTTGTAATATATATCAAATATATTATTATATTGACATTAATTTTTAATGGTATCATATTAGTTTTATTAAATGATACTTTATACATGCAGCGGTTATTAATAGTTTTTATGTAGGCTGGAACTCAATAAAATATGTCGATTAATTGCCAAGACTAACATATATTTTTGGCAAGAAGTCTAAAACTTAATGATTAATTGTAAAACATAAACTAGAAAACCCACATAATTATGTTAATATTTTTTAAAAAGAGGCATTTTATTCAGAAAATCACATTATTCAATTTAAAGTCATATTATTCAATATCTCACTTCACATTCCAAAAGAAAAGTCTCCATAAATTTTTAAATTTGATTTTCAGCGACAAAAAAAAAATAATGAATAAATGAATAAAAATTTATTATTTTGAATATTGTTATATAAGAACAAATAAGATAAAATATTTTGTTCGGTATAAATTAACACTAGAAGTATATTTGAAAATGTTTACAAACTGCTAATTATTGCCTATGACGGCATAGAGTTAAAAAAAAATAGGAAAATCAGTTTTAAATTTTCAAATATAATAAATTTCTTCAGGCAAAATTTTAACTATTTTTCTTCGAAAAAAAATTACTATAAGTTAGATTTTATAATAAAACAAGTTTAAGCGAACAAATTGTTAGTTTTAAGTAGAAATGGAAATCTGTAATAATTATACTCGTCAATGAAAAAAAAAGTTGGCACTTAGAATAATAAAATTTTAAAAATTGCCAGTGCTCTTGCATGAATTTAAGAATCCATAAAATAACATAATTTTCTCTGAAATCGTAAAATCGTTAATATTTTCGTAATTTTGAAGTTAAATCACGATTTTTTTAATTTTTTTTTATATCCTTAAAATGTTGGCATAATTCGTCATTCATAACATCAATACATAATAGTGCGTACATAGAAAATAATTAAAAAAAATAATAAAACCATATTTACAAAGAAACAAGTAAGAAAACTTGGGTATTCCACCCGTAAACAAATATTACAATAACAATGAAAACTTGCAAGAAAAATTAAGTTATAGTTTTTTTGAAATACTGAATCCATCTTTCACACTAGGACGCACAAAACATAACCAATACTATATAAAATCTTAGAGGAAACACCAAATTATGAAACAAAAACATAAATTTATACTTACATTTTCTTTAAGAAATATGTTAAAATTAGGTTTAATGCTGCATGAAATTTAAAGTAGTGCTTGAGAATTAACTATGTTATTACCGATTAAGCAAAAATGTTTTATTTAAATATTGCCTTGCTTTTTACCAAAATGTACTTATTCGAAAAAAAACAATTGTTTTAAATTTTAAAATTAAAAAGGACAAAAATATGTCGCTAAAAATTGTAGATAAAAAATTATTAATGGATTTCTAATACTTAAATGCAGTTTAATACTTAAAAAATTAATATTCCTCAAATCAAGTTTAAATTTAAAATGAAAAATAGAATTATTAATAATAAAAAAAATTTTAGATGGATAGAAGTACTCTGTTTCGTACTTTTTCTTGCTTAAAAAACATAAATTATCAGCTAAAAAGAATTATGACACATACAATTTTATTAACATTTCAAAGTTAAAAATGAAAACGTTTTCAATAAATTATCGCTAAAAATTATTTTTCATTAAAAGCGGTAAAAAAAAAAAAATTTTTTTTTACACATTTCTCTTAGAAAATGGAACTACAAAATGTGTTTCTATAGTAACGCAGAAGAAATTCAAATGTAAGAGACTGAAAAATGATAATTATTAAATAAAGATAAAAATGAAAGTCTCTAAGAGGAATGAAAGTGAAAATTAAATATCAGATCTACTACAAAATGTTTAAGGTTCATATTTTCTTTCTTTCATGCATCGACGATATTGGGAAGTGCTCACCCATGAACATGCTTCAGTCTCATTATGGTATTGGGCAGAACACAAAGAATACAGACTTTGACAATCATTTTTAGCCTGATAAGTGTCCCATAAACAATAAGGTTCACGCCGATTTTTAACAAATGAAGGCATGCGAACCTAAAAATAAACACTTCTTTTAACATTTATTTTAAAATAAATAAGATACTTTCAAGTAAATACGTTCCATTGTTGTTAAAAAAAATATCAATATGATCGGAGTAAAAAAATTTCTTTCAACATTCATGTTGCATGAAGATTCTAAAAATGATAAAAATTAGATATTTTCTCTGTAAACATATTACTGTGATAAAAAAATTTTCACCAGAAAAAAAAATTCTTTACGTTAATGAAAATTAACATTTATTTTGTTTAAAAGCTCTAAAAATAGCCTGCAACAGATATTTTTTTCGCAAATATTATGTTCAATTTTTAAAAATAATGCCACCGGTTGAAAAAAAATAATTTTTTTAGAATTTTAATTAATAACAGCATTATTTTTATGCAAACAATCTCATAAGATTCAAGAATTGCCAGAAAATGGATACTTTCCCTAAAAATAAAAAGCAGCTTTTAAATAAAAACAAAACCGTACATAATTAAATTTTATTCAGCAAATGCCAAATAAAAAAAAATCATCTTCAAAAATCGGTGAAATTTTTTCCGAGATATTTGTACTAGATCAAGAAATCTGCATTTTTTTTTTCTCTAGAGAATTCGAATCAGAGACTAAAAATAAGATGCTTTATATCGAATTCGCGAATCCCTAAAAAACCACAGCTTTATTACTTAAAACTGAGTATAAACATTGTAATAGCGGAAAAAAAACGCAATTTTTAAACATTAAAATAATAATAATACAAGACTTGAAATATGACAGATTTAGAAAGTATGACGATCACGAATACTATTTCACAGTATGGTTGCTAGCAATATTTTGCGACTTTGAAAATAAAACTATTTTTAATCAAATGTTCAATAAAAAAAACACTTATAAATTTTAATTTTCCGCTCAGTTTTCATTTTAATCTATAGCTGTAATCCATTTTAGCGAAATTGATTTATTCCGTTTTTCTGAACCATTACATGATTTTTTTTTAAAAAAAAGAAAAAAACTAAATCATACTTACTCTGCATTTGCAGCCTTGTTGATAGAGTTTACGGAAACCTTTCTTTTGTTTGGAGGAAAGTGTTGCCCACTCTTGAACGAAATGGCACAAAGAAACAAATGGTTTTTCTCCACGAATTCTACCTGTAAATACACATTAACAAATGGAAAAAAAACGTTATTTCAATTTTACATTTTCAATCATAAATATAATAATATATTGCGTAGCTATGTGCTTCTTTTTAATTTTTACGATTCAGCATTACCCTGTGTTAAATAGAATCACATCCCGATTATAATTTTGATTTTGAATAAATTGCTGAAAGAATTAAAAAATGCAGTTATACTTTTAATTTTAATAATTTTAAAATATAATAATATATTGCGTAGCTATGTGCTTCTTTCTAATTTTCAAGATTCAGCATTACCCTGCGTTAAATAGAGTCACATCCCGATTTTAATTTTGATTTTGAATAAATTGCTGAAATAATTAAAAAATGTAGTTATATTTTTAATTTTAATAATTTTAAAATATAATAATATATCGCGTGGCTATGTGCTTCTTTCTAATTTTTACGATTCAGCATTACCCTGTGTTAAATAGTCACATCCCGATTTTAATTTTGATTTTGAATAAATTGCTGAAATAATTAAAAAAATTTAGTTATATTTTTAATTTTAATAATTTTAAAATATAATAATATATCGCGTGGCTATGTGCTTCTTTTTAATTTTTACGATTCAGCATTACCCTGTGTTAAATAGAGTCACATCCCGATTTTAATTTTGAATAAATTGCTGCAAGAATTAAAAAATGCAGTTATATTTTTAATTTTTATTGTTAACAAAACATAATAAACCATAATCAGTTTTGAAATGAAAATAAATTATGTATTTAATGAGAAAGATTTCCTTCATATGTATGTCTATACTAATCTTGCAATAATGCATTAAAATAATGAGTTATGATTTTCATTGCTATTATTATTCTGAAACTTATACTACTTTATGAAAAGCTAAAAAAGGATCAATACAATGTTTAAATAATAGCGTATAATAAATTACTAAAGAAAAAATGATTTTTAAGAAATGTTTATGCTAGAAAATGTATTTGTTCTAAAAAGATTTAACGTTTGCAACTTTTAGTACGAATACTTCGTCCATTTGTAGGTTTGATTAAAAAACGATGTCAGTGATCTTTAAAGATGTAAAAGTATAGTTTAGGGTATACATAAGACTTTCTAATGTATGTGTATAATTTACATTTTATTTATTGTGGATAAAAAACCATATCAAAATTCAAAGTTTTTTTGGAATGTAATTCATATATTTCGAATTTTTAATGAATTACGAATTTTTAATGAATACATTAATGAATTTTATTGGGATAAAATCAATTAACAAACTTATTTGAACATACAAACAGATAATGGTTGTTAATAGAGATTTATATTGATTGACACATGAATAACTTCCGCATTAAAAGTATGTTAAAAAATTAACGAAACTTATTAATTATTTCGATATGTTATGAATCTGATTTCTATCTTGAATTATGAGGAGGACTCTTCAGTGGAAAAAATGTATTTGATCTCATATAATAGGTCAAATAATTTTATAAGGTAAAGAAATTAGAAAAATAAATGTCACATAATTATAACTCCTCCAAATGAACTTAGCATTCAAACTTATTTTTTCAACACTATAACGACCGCAAATCAATTTTGAGAGCTCTTTAAATAATTATACCAGCTTTCTTGATTTACGTGTTTTTTCCTTCATTTTCAGAGGTCTTCAAAAGCATTAAGGAAGCATTTAATTAGGTTGCATAATAAGTGTTTTACCTAAAATGACGATAGAGGTTAAAATGACCACAATAGAGATTTAAACATGTTTGTTTAAAATAGCTCACTTTTTTTTCAGGAACTATTCGACCGATTTCACTCAAATTTTGTATTTTGCTATGTAGAAGTGCAATCTTTAAAATTATGCAAAAACTGTATACCTTACAATTCAAAATGTTTTAGACTATTAATAAATAAAATAAAGGTAATCTATATTTACTGAAAGTTATTTTTGGATTAAAATCGCCTTTGGATAAATAAATTTTATAATTGTGTCTAAAAATGTTTAAATTCGTCAAAAGAGTTTTATATATATATTGTGAAATACGCGAAAAGTAAAATTAACGGTAAGGAGTCCAAAATTTCGACCGCCCTCCTGTTTAAATAATTGAGACCATATTTCCCAGATTGCGGCTACGGGTAAGAAATCCAAATCCATAAGAAAAAATTATTCAGAGAAAGTAATTTTTGAGTTTGATTTCGTAACTTGAAACATATTCTGCTCTAATTAATTAGCATATTTAAAATCATCACTTTTAACCATTGAGATTCAGTCCTGGATCCTGAAGATCCGATCATTAGATCAAAAGTTATTATGGATGGCCCTTTTTTTCGTGCTCTGCACACTAAAGTGAACAGGAAACTGATGGTTTCATTGTAAGGAAAGAAGTGTCCTATAGAAGTGCCATATAAATCAAAACAATTTCTATCTCCCGACTACTATGTTCGGAATTGTTAATATCATTGGTAACCTACAAACCTCCCTGAAAATCGAAACAATGAAAATAAATCTCCCTAAAAATCCTTCGGGGTATTCATTAAATTAGACAATTGTGAATACCTTTAAGAAAATGACCAATTTGAAATTTTAAAATGTACTAACTGTTCCCGCGCCAAATTAATTAAAAAAAGATCAAGAGATGGCGCTGGGAAGAGTCATGTGTATTAAGTGAAATAGAAATAAAAAAGATGGAGGAAGAGCAAGTCGTGTGTCCTTTATTGTGGTAAAAAACAAAAAAAAGAACCAGCTAAAAAGTTTTTCTGATCGAATATTGTTCACTAACAATAAATTCCTCATTTTTTTTAAGCATTACACTCTTTCATTTTGAACTTATTCAAAAAATTTAAATGAAATATTTAAATATCAATCTTTAAAATATTTCTAGAACATGTCTCGAATATTCTAAATAACTGAATTAGATTATTTTTTACTTAAACATATTCAAATCTTGCTTAATATAAATATTTAAATATTACGTATCTCACATAAATTGCTTGTCGTAGATAAAATATCTCAATTTACAGTGTTAATCTTCAACCTACTCCTTTAAGTGTCATAATTAGCTCATAAAATAACATTTCAACATATCTTTCAACAATCTTTACGAAGATTGAAATCAGCTAGAGCGAAAAAAAAAAAAAGCTGAAGAAGCGACATATAGAATTTATTTACTCTGTTGGCCTTGAAAAAAAAACTATTTTCTCCTTTGTTGCTAATGCCAATAAAACATTCTTTTATGATTTTATAATTTTTTCATTATGTTAAAAGATAAAGATTCATTAAAATTATTTATTCAGTTGAGTGTTTTGATTTTGTTTTCTTTGAATTAAATAAGTTTTCGCATTTGAAAACGAAAAAGTTATTTTATGTAAGTTTTGAAAAAATAACAATCACCATTAAATTGTTAAACGGAAAAATTTTCCACTTCAACAAGTGATAACAAAATGCAGATTACTATTGATTAAAAATAAAAGTAAACAAAAATCGGCATCGCTTTTACAAAATTGTCAAAATTTTAATATCTATTAGCGATATCGATGATGCAGATTAACTGAAATATAGCTGAGTTCGCAGCATCTAAGAAACATTGCAAACACTGCTATATTAAATTGTAATTTGAATTGATGGAATTGTAATTTGGTTTGAAAAGTAAAAAAAAACTTTCAGCAAATTTATGTATAAAGGCTCGTAAAATATTTCAGTGTTAGCATTTATTTTATTTTAAAATTATGATACACCCTTTAAAACCCTTTGTGGTTTCTTGGAATCTTGTTCTACTAAAAAATTGATGAAATAATTGTTTTACAATTTTTACTCTGAGACAAGAAATCAGTTTTATGACACGCTGCCTCATAACGTAATGCAAACAACGCCTTTACCAATTAGCAAATAACATTTTTTTTTATAATAGTTTATATTTATAATAAAAGAGAAATTGTAATGTAATAAAAAAGAAATATATAATTGAATCAATTAACATTTAAAGTTATTTAAAATTGAAGTTAAACGTTATTTCAGCAAAATGACATTTCAAACTCAAAGATGTTGTTACGCCTCAAATTAACTCCAATCCATAATATCCTTGAAACTAATTTTTTTTTTTGTTTCACATTTCATCTTCAAGGCACCTGTCGTGCCGACCGAAAATTATTAAGCATCGATGACGGATTATTTATACTTAGTCCTTATTTTTATGCGTGACTATAGAATGTTGAGTAAGCTTCGGTATGTGTGACTATATAATGTTGAGTAAGCTTCGTGTTTTTTTCTTTCTAAGTTACGGTAGCAGAATTAATTACTCCGCATTCTCCAACGGCTTTAAGCGAAGAATTAAATGACATGGGTTGATATTTAAAAACTTTAATCGCCTATTAAGGTATAGTTAACGCCTTAATTTAAATGCTGTGCTTTTCGTTATAATTTAAATTTCGTGCTAAAATTTTATTTTCCATTTTTTAATAATAAAAAAATACTATTAAAAGATTTCAAAAGTGCACCATTTATAAAATAGTTTTTTTAAATAAGCCTTTCCCTTTTGATTTTTCAAAACAAATAGTATTTAAAGAGAACATATTTTATTAGTGAAAAGGTTACCGGGTTGAGGGGCTTAATTTTACCCCATTTACCTTTCAGTTAAATCGTCTTTTTTCAAAATTTTTTCCTAATAAGGTAAATACAAACTGCAATAGTAAAAGAAGAAGAAAATTAAGTTTTGTTTTAAACTAATAAAATGATGAATATATATTTATTAATACTTGATTAAGTTCATTTATATTTTTGGACCGTTTATATTGTATTTCTTTTAAAGAAGTGACCTATGTGTGCAAATTGTGAAATATGAATAAAAAATCAAAAATTGTTTTTAAGAAAATATGGCATAATGTAGTCACTCTTTGATTTTAATGTAATTCGATTTTCAATGTGAATTCAAATTTTTAACCGAAAGGCAAGCCCACATATCCGGGGGATTCTCGGATTAGCTATATAGCTAGGATTGGATTAAGTGAGAAATGAATAACCGGCAATTTGGTGAAAACAATTTTTTTTTGTAGCAATATAAAGCAACATTTTGGTACTTTTGAATCAATTGGGTGCTAAAATTTTATAATATATAATCGCTTTGAGTAATAATTTTTATCTACCTGGAATTGTATTAAAAAGATTTTTATGTAGTATTAATAGTTTGTCAATAATTAAAAATGTAATTGTTTATAAGTTTTTTCTCTTCTCTTTGGCGACAAAATTTTTTTTTATTTATAGCAACACTAGTGTCAATTATACATTTGCAATTACGTACTAGAAGTATTTTCTACGCGAATTCCACAGTTCGTAAAAACGTAAATCTTAAATCAACATTGATCGTTACGGAATATTTTTTTATAACTCAATCTTTAAAAATTTCACAAAATATTAATTACTCTAATGTTACGTCTGAAGAAAACAGAAAGAGTGAAGTTTATAAATAAATTAATAATTAAAAGTTAATATTATTTGCAGAATAATCATAGCAATTAGTAACTGAGGCTGTTTCAGGTCATAAAAACCAAATTATTAGATGATGCGGATATGTGTATGTCACTACGATTATTTTAATATTTTGTATTTAAATAAATTAACGGCAACTAATTTAAAAATTCTGTTTTGACACTATAGAAACTAGCAATGTACTAAAAATAGTATAATACAAAAACTTTAAAACACTCTTTGCCACAGTGCACAAACTACGCTTCAGTCAGTTATATTTAATTTATAAAAAGAAAACCAAAATATAACACTTAATAGGCTAATAAATGTAATTAACATATACTTAAAAATAATGAAGGGTAAAAAGGTTAAAAAAAAATCATGGAAATATAATTATTTGTCGGGCAAATTTCCTTTGATATTTCGGTACAGCATTATTTGTTAATGCATCATCAAATTTTGTTATTAAAAATGTCAACCATACAAAAATAACATAAAATGACCTTTCCTTGACTAGCGTATTTGCACTGTTATTTGAGAAATTGTGCGAAATTTGCACTTAATGCTATATTTTTACGAGAAAAGTAATCTTATACCAAGGTAATTTTTATCTAATAATTAGTAATATTAGAGAAAGAAAGATTATTAAAGAATTGAAAAAAAAGGAGTGGCAAAATTACAGAAGGACGGCGTTCATTAATAAGTTATCCTTGAGCCAAACGCACCCATTTTTTACTGCTTTGTTTCGAAAAATTAGCACTGATCTTTATTAATTGTTTGAACTAACCTAAACGAAATTGAGGTAGCGATATATTGCTATGTATAATTAAGTTAACATTTGAAATTATAATACAATTTGAAAAGATCGATTAACTTTCTCGTTCTTGATGTTAGGAGTGGGATTTGTGTTCCGCAACTTTATTATAGGTAAACATTTGAGAGTGAGTTAATGACGAATAAAATTTGAATAATAAATTTTTTTTTACACGTCTTTGAAGGGTGCTCGCTCCGCGAAAGTAATTTCATAACGTAATTTTACTAAATTTTAAAGTTAACTCTTACTGTATTTGCTAGTTAATAAAAATATATCTAATTTTATGCTGCTTTTCCTTTTATCTGAATTATTTTAAAAGTTGTAGTTGTTGTTGTTAATCATGCTACTTGCCAAGACCAGCAAGCCTGTTTGAAAACAAACTAATTTTTAGGGTAGAGGGTGACCTAAACCAGAGAACGATCACTCCAATTCAGTACCCACAGAGGAATTGATTTGTTATGAGGACTTTGTCACCCCGACCGATTTAAAGTGCACCAGTCGCCAATTAATACTTTGGCCGACGGGATTCAAACTCAAGTTCTCACCAACACGAGTACAACATCCTACCACCCAGGCTATTTAACCCCTTATTTTAAAAGTATTTCATGAATGAATATTGTCAGAGTCATCATTTCATGTTTATTTTAACGTATTAGCTTAACTTGAGTGCGTGATCGTCATTGAAATGAATTCATACATTTTAATCAATTTAAAAAAAAATAAAAATTATCAGCTATTCATTGATTATTTAAAAAAAATATTAAATGAATTTAAGTTAGATAACTTTTTAGTTACGAGTTTATTCGATATATAAGCTAAAAAGGGTCAAACAAAGATTTTAAGTCATAAAAGCTAGAAAAAAAACTTCTAAGGTCAAGAAAGAAAGAAATTTTAACAATTGAAATTGATTTCTGATACCTGGAAATACTTTAAAAATAATTACTAATGATAGAAAAATATATTTTGCGCCTATCTCGTTTATTTTTTACGTACCGAAAAAAAGGTTAATAAAATATACATCAGTAATAATGAAATTTCTAATTTAACAAAATAAAACATTTGCTAAAAAAAGTATGGTAAAATGAAATTCAACAATTACCTGCTATAAGATATCTTGTAGGTTTCAGAGTAACACCGCAAGCAGCTTCATGACTACTTGTCCAAATTAAACCTTGGCTTAATGCGTGGCGAGCTTTCTCACTCATCTAATAGAAATACAAGACATTCAATAATAGAATATTTAATCTATCTAAAACAAATACAAGACATTCAATAATAGAATATTTAATCAATCTAATAGAAATACAAGACGTTTAATAATAGAATATTTAATCAATCTAATAGAAATACAAGACATTCAATAATAGAATATTTAATCAAAAATATTTCTTACAAGTTGTAAAATTGAAAACTAATGGGGAATAAGCAAGATTAAGGAAAGAAAACATTTTCAAAGAGTAGTAAAGATTAAAATAAGGTAAACTCTAATTCACTGTAAATAAAGTTAGTGATAACAATTACTCTTTATAAGGTCATTTTTTTTCTAAGAATGATGCTTCAAAATATGTTTAGGATAGATTTATAAAAACAAATTATTACATAAAATTAATTTGATTTTTAGGACCATTTTTTTCGTGGGAATGTTAGTGATATTTTTAAAACTTTACTTCCTGCAAAAACATTAGCAATTAACTTGAACTTCAGTGCTTTTAAAAAACCGTACTTATAAATTCCGTGAAGAATAATTATCTCGATGAAAAGTAATCAAATGAACGAACGCATAGCGCATACAAAAGAAAATAGCTCCCTAATCTTAATCCCAAACAACATTTACTGTAACCCAAATTTTTGTAACAAAACCCTTCGTTTTTTATTTTTATTTTTTATATTATCGTCAGCAGATGGTCGCTGCACGAATCATAAGCGTCACATCGATATTTAAAAAAATAATGGAATTGTTGGGCTTCCCATGGCCTTATAAAGGGTTAGTTTCGTTATGTTATCGAAAGCTTTCGCGTTGCACGTGGATTAATTATAGGAAAAATAATAAATAGCGAATTCATTATTCTTGTAATGTTGGTTATGCATAAGGCACAATAATTGTTTAAAATAATGCTACGTGCATTTATATGAGTTTTTTTATCCTTAAAAATCTTTTACTGTTTGGGGATTACATTAAATTGATACTGAGTATCAAAAGAGATAACAATATTTATGTTGCACACATCCGAGTTTTTTCAGATTTAACGATTGTTCGAAAGAAAAAAAATATTATATGTCAAATAAGGTCTTCTGACTAAATTTCAGATTTCTAGCTAAATCTTTTTATTTTTAAAATGGCAAAATGAATTAAGTTTTTTTTTGGTAAAAATTTACCTTGGGGACCTCAGATATTGCAGAATTATAGAACGCAATAATAATGATATACGCTTATAGATACATATATGATTTTCAATTATGGACAATGTTTACTGCAATTAAATATTGATTTGATCATTATTTAATAATGAGTTTACTTTATTTCCAACATTTTTTAAACTTTCACAGTATATATTCACTAGTTTAATATTGTTGTTACAGGTTTACAAAAAAGGATTTAAAATTCTCTTTTATGGTTTAATCCTAAGTTTTTTATTTTTAAAACCATTTTGCCTTCTGCTCTTTTTAGCTTTCACTTTTCGCTAAGAATAGAATCATCAATATTATTTACACGTTAAAAATAAAAAGAGAAAAAAAAAGGCTATTTCTCAGTGTTAAGCTTATATTCTTTGCTGATCTCCCCGGCACTAAAAGAAAAATGGCTCCGTTCCCCTGTTGTCGAGTTCCGGTCGTAAATTTTCTTAATACTTAGGCTTTTAAACTCAGAATTTATTTAAAAATATTTTATTATCGCGTGTGATAAGCTCGTAACTCCATCAAACAAAAATATTTACCATTAGTACTTAAGAAAAGCTATTTTTGAAAAGATGAAGTATTTTTTTTTATTCAGGCGAAAAGATAAACAAAAAAGAAATATATATTTTACCTCTGACAGTGTAACTATACTTTCAATATACAAAACATTTAAAATAACCACTAGTTTTAATAAATAGGAAAAGCACACTTTTATTAACTTAAACATAGAAAAACAAATATATCTATTTACATATTATAGGGCACAGACCTATATGCAATATCTTTAAGAAAATTCTAGAAACTAGATAACTACAAGATCCTAAAATCCAAGTTAGGTTAAAATCGTTTCAAACAGAGAACATAGAGTTAAAATCCGAAGTAATTTTAGTAATTATATTTTTTCAAACCGTGGTGTTCCTCAAGGATCTATTCTAGGACCCTTATTGTTTATTATATTCATCAATGACTTTTGTCAACTCAAACTTTTTGGTAAGATAATAACGTATGCTGATGATTCCGTAATTTTGTATTCTTGCACTGATTTAAATCAACTAATTTTTCAAATTCAATCTGATTTACGCATAATTTCAAAATGGTTTACAATAAATGACTTAAATTTAAATCTAAATAAAACTAAATATATTTATTTCAGTTTAAGAAAATCAGAATTTAACTTAAATTTAAAATTTCACTCTCTCTCCTGCAAAAGTACTAATGAAAATTGTCAATGCTATATTCTACAATCTGTAAATAATATCAAATATTTAGGACTATATATCGATTCTAATTTAAAATGGAAAACACATATTAACAATTTAGTTAAAAAATTGCGTTTCGTTTTAGTTAAATTTTATCACCTTAAGAATAAAATTCATTTTAATTTTGTGAAAGCACTCTATTACTCCTGGTTTTATTCTTTAATTAATTATGGTGCGATAATATATGGCGGTGAATATAAAACTAATTTACTTCCCTTAATCTCAGTTCAGAATAAATGCTTCAAGATTATTAATTCTCTAAATATAAATAATTCAAGTGTAACTACTACCAATATATATACAAGAATTAACCTATTACCATTTCGCCATAATGTATTTTTTCGTATTTTACTCTATTTACACAACAATAAATTAATATGCAAATTAAAAACTAATGTGTCTGAAAGGAGACCAACTGAAATGTATGAGATTCCCTTCTTTACAAAAGAAATTTCACGAAAACAGTTTTTTTACTTAGCACCTAAATTATATAATAAATTACCATTTCAGTTGCAAAACATCAAAATATATTCTTCTTTTAAGCGTGCTTTATTTCAATTTGTGATGAACATTGACGATTTAGATCTCTATTTTTCACTTTAAAGGAAGCATTTGATTTTTTATACCAGTCTTGTGCCAATCCAAATGAATTTATGTTACCTTTGTTATTTTTTTTTT